>NC_070590.1:1861203-2003703 GCF_027409825.1 Scomber japonicus
CCCAGAGCAGCGAGCCGCCTCCTCTTTACCGCATTTCCCTCCGATATTACTCTTTAACCGAGTGCGTGTGCGGGGCTGAGCTTCATTTAAAACCCGCAGCTGTCCCGAAAACGCAAATGTTCAGGTTGCGTGAAAGCCAGAGAAAATACGAGTCCCGCAAAAAAAAACACGCAACACAAAGTTTTTTTAGGAGCAAACAGCCTGAACTCCCGCAGCTGCCTCAGATTCACCGCGAAACTTTTTAATCGAGTCCGCACAGGTGACGTGACTTTTGGGATTAGCTGTGGAGCTAACTTAAACCTCCGTCAGAGATCCGAAAACCTTCCGAAACTGCCCGAAACCTGCCGAGCCGAAACCTTCCGAAACCTCTCGAGCCGAGTGGAGCCGACACCTCCCGAAACCTCCCGAGCCGAGCCGAAATTACAGTTAAACTAGATTACCAGCGTTATGAGAGTTAAATATAATGTAACGCTGAGAAAAGATATTCAGTTCATGATGATATAAAACGATTAAAATACAAATACCAACTTCTTTTGGTATTTGTTGCTTGAAAAACGACTAAAACATGTCATATATTATTAAAATATATCTCCAGAAATACTATTAAACATTACAAAGACATTATATTATATTATGTTATTATATTATTATATTATGTTATTTTATTTTATATAAATACTGAAATACAATAACATGATCATAAATAAGTGTAATAAATGTGTCAGTAATGTTATGAGTCAGTTAACTTTAATTTAAACAGATTTCACACAGAAATAAAATAATAAGATAAAAACATGAACATTATAAACTGAGTGCTGCGGTCAGATGTAACAGCATTGTGTGTGTGTGTGTGTGTGTGTTGTTATTGTGGTGTGTGTGTGTGTGGTGTGTATGTATCTTGTGTGTGGTGTGTGTTGTTATTGTTGTGTGTGTGTGTATGTATGTATGTGTGTGTGTGTGTTGTGTGTGTGTGTGTATCTATGTTGTGTATGTATCTTGTGTGTGGTGTGTGTTGTTATTGTTGTGTGTGTGTGTGTATGTATGTATGTATGTTGTGTGTGTTGTTATTGTGTGTGTGTGTGTCTTGTATCTTGTGTGTGTGTGTGTGTCTTGTATCTTGTGTGTGTTGGTATGTGTGTGTGTGTGTGTGTGTCTGTGTCTTGTATCTTGTGTGTGTGTTGTTGTGTCGCTGTTCTCCCAGAATCCCCCAAATCCTCCATCTGCTTCCAGTCGTCATCTCCCAAAAATGGTGCAACATGAAACCGGTCGGCCTTTAACCCTTCGCTGCCTGCCGCCGGTCGGAGAGCTCAACCAGTCGACGCCAAACTGCACCGCTCAGCTTTAACACAGGGGGGTTAAACATGCGGCCCGCGGCCCAGAACCGGCCCGCCCAGGGGTCCAGTCTGGCCCACTTCTTGTTCTTTTCCTTCCTTGCATCTTCCTCCCTTTCTTCCTTCTGTTCTTCCTTCCTTTCTTTCTTCCTTTCTTCCTTCCATCTATCCTTCTTCCCTTTCCTCCATGCTGTCTACCAGCCTCCATAGTAAGACACTATGGAGGTTGGTAGTAATACACTATGGAGGTTGGTAGTAAGACACTATGGAGGTTGGTAGTAAGACACTATGGAGGTTGGTAGTAAGACACTATGGAGGTTGGTAGTAAGACACTATGGAGGTTGGTAGTAAGACACTATGGAGGTTGGTAGTAAGACACTATGGAGGTTGGTAGTAAGACATCATGGAGGTTGGTAGTAAGACACTATGGAGGTTGGTAGTAAGACACCATGGAGGTTGGTAGTAAGACATCATGGAGGTTGATAGTAAGACACCATGGAGGTTGGTAGTAAGACACTATGGAGGTTGGTAGTAAGACACTATGGAGGTTGGTAGTAAGACATCATGGAGGTTGGTAGTCTTTGTGTCAGTTTAATGGAGAAAAATAAAAAATGTAGACTCATAAAAAATATTTAAAATGTTTAGTTTGATTGAAATACAACAACCTAACACTCTGGCTCTTTGTTTGTCTTCCTGATGAAGGTCCTGCTCATTCTGCTCTCTTAATAGAAAGACAGGACTAGATATATCACATTATATAAACCTCCCTACCTATCTCTCTCTCCTCTTCATACTGTTTAATGGTAATAATGTTTTATTATAAACAATGAAGAGTTGGATATTTACATCTTCACATCTTCCAGTTTACTCCAGAAATGATCTCTGAACCATGGTTATTATTATAGTTTTGAAATTTTCTTTAGTTTTTATTTTCATTTAGTTTTTCAGTTTGCTTTTTTATTTCAGTTTAGTTTTAGTGAGTTCAACAAGTGATTTAGTAGTTTTAGTTTAGTTTTATTTTGAAGGAATTGACTAGTTTCAGTTTAGTATTTATTTAGTTTTAGTCTTAGTTTTAGTTTTTCAGGTATTAAGAGAAAGCTTTGACTTGTAGAAGCTGAAAAGGATGAAAGAATGTGTGACACCAAATATGGTTTATCATATCATATATAAGTGCTTTTAATTTCATTCTTTAACCACGGCTGGGTTCGGGGTCAGAGGTTAGGGGTTAGGTATGGCAGCATAGCGGCTGCTGCAGGACAGGAAGTCATCGAGGGAGAAAACAAAACAACAACTAAAGAAGCGAACGAAGCTGAATTTATCTGTAATTCAGTTTAGTTTTTATTTAGTTTTCGTTTTTGTTTTTATTGTAGTTTTTATTTAAATTTCAGTTAACTAAATTATTTTTTCATTGCTAGTTTTAGTCTTAGTTTTCGTTACCTATAATAACCCTGCTCTGAACTAACATCTGACCTAAACTCTGAAACTCAGTACCAAAACTCTTTAATAACAACAGCGCCCTCTAGAGACCGACTGGTGAATGTGACACCCAACCCTGTTCTCCCCTACAACAAGTATTTAAAGTACAGATCCAACAAGCAGCAGTGTTCCTGGGATCCTCGGTTCCCGGCTGTTAACCGACCAACGCTGCGTCCTCCCGCAGAACCAAAGAGGTTAAAGTGGGAGCAGCGGAAGGAGAGGAGGAGGAGGAGGAGGAGGAGGAGGAAGAAGAGGGAGGTCCTGCCTTCCTTCAGACGCAGTTCAACAACTTTTAGGCCACTTTCACCAACTTCAACCTTGGTTTTCTTCTGGTTTTAAGTGCGCAGCTTGGAGTCGCGGTTTGGTGGCGCCGCGGTGTGACGCAGCAGCGGCATGAAGGAGCGAGCCGCGGCCGCCTGGATGTGACCGATCGGTGGGTAAAAGTGTCCGAGTGTCCCGCTGCTGGTAAACAACAGCGGACAGAGCTGCGGACTGCTGAGACCTGAGCTACGCACACACACACACGCACACACGCACACACACACAGTTTACTGCTTCTTATTACTACTTTTAACTCGCTTTGTTAAGTTTGTGACCAGACAGTTTAATCTATACTGTACTGTTTTTATAGTTAGGTAGATAGAGGCTGTATGTAATGTATTAATAGACAGAGACAGAGCACATTAACATAATAACTGTATAAAACAAGGAGAATTGCATTGTGCCAGACAGATAGATAGATGGATAGATGCTGTGTATAAATGTGGATTTTAAGAGTAGAGCTACAACGATTAGTCAGTTAATTGATTAGTTGATTGAACAATACAATCTGCAGCTATTTTGATGATTGATTAAGCTAAATGGTAATAATTCATTGGTTTCAGTTTGTGAAGATTTGCTCCTTTTCACTGTTTCACATTATTGCAAACTGAAGAAGAAGAAGAAGTTACCTCTAACTCTGAGATACTGTGTCGTTAGGTGTTGTTAAGACCTTTTGACATTTCCTAAACTAAACAATTACTTGAGAAAATAATCAGCAGATTAATTGATAATGGAAATAATTGCTAGTTGTAGTCTTATTCATGAGTTAGAGTTATACTACAAACTAAATCTGTCACTTTTAGTCTGTATGACTCCTTCAGTAAGAACACCACAGCTAACAGCTTTAAGAGTATTTAATAACAGGTTGTGTTTAACAGCAGTCAGAATAAACCCTACTTACTCTAATAATAGGTTGATTCATGCAGGTTCAGTAATTACAGCAGAGTTTAAAGTGTTTTACAGGGTTACTGAAGGTTTACTAATGACACACAAAGCATGTTTTTAATTAGCGTTGCTCTCGGTTTTATTGGATTGTTCATCAGCCTGTTCATTTCCAGGAGGATGGAGGGAGAGAAAGAGACAGCTGAGGAGAAGGAGGAGGAGGAGGAGGAGGAGGAGGAGGAGGAGAAGGAGCTTCATCATCACATCGCAGCGACGTCGTCTGTGGACTACCAGGAACTACCCATCATGCACTGGGAGGACCTGAGCCAGCGGATAGCTGAGCTGGAGAAACAGGAGCAGGAGAGGAGGGAGAGGTCAAAGGTCAGCCATGGAGACAGGAGTGTTGGTATTTCCTGGATGATCTGGGGTTCAGTGTTATGGAGCTTTTCCTCTCTACAGTTGTAGCTCTACTTGGCTCGGTTTGGTATCAGGAAGCTTTTCCATTACTATAGTTCCTCCTCAACGTGGGCGGGGTCGTCATAGCAACATGTTGTTTTCTACGCGACACAAACACATAACCAGTGGAGACCATGGAGGCGATGGTGTACTTGCTGCTGTATGTGTCTTTCTGTCACACACAAAGCAAGAGAAGAGAAACCAATCACTGTAACGTTGTTGTTGGTGTTCTTGTGTGGGACGGCTCATGACTCTTCCAGCGACTCTCTGACCAATCAGAGGCCGGCAGTCTGATGTTGTCACATTTAGTTTTGGCTTGGCTCGCTTGGAACCTCAGCAGAGCAGGTACTAAAACAGTACCAGGTACCAGGTACTATCCCTGATGGAGACGCAGAGAAACCGAGTCGAGTCGAGTCGAGTCGAGTAGTGCAGTGAAGGGTCTGTGCTAGGACTGGGTATCGTTTAAAAAATGACGATCTCTGTGTTTTATCGTGTGTAGAGAGTTTTTAGAGAGTTTAGGAGGCGTCTTGGCTGCTGAACTGCTAAGCACGCTAACTCAAATAGTCCATACAGATAGTCATATTTTATAGTTCTGGTTGTAAAAAGGATCGATTGCAGGTATCAATTGACGGGAGACGTTTAGATTCTACTTGGTATTGATTTATTTCGGTTGATACCTTTTAAAAGTATTGAGTACTGATAACCAGCTCTAGTTCAGATCAGTCCGAACGAATCGAACTGAGGAGGAAAACCAACCAGAGTCTGAAACAGTCCAAACATGAAGTCTCTGTTTGGTTCTGTTAGCTGAGCAGGTTTAAGATTACGTGTCCTGAAAGAATGATGACTGTTCAGGATGTGAGGACACTTTGTGGACAGAAAGCCTCCATTTCCCCAAATCTCCAGTGTCATCCTACATCGTTCCAGACATCGCAGAGTTATCGTAATTATGAGTTTCTACCTTGTTAACAGCGTTCACGTCAATCCAGGTCGTAATTATGACACGAAAAGAGAGCCTGAAAAACCAAACAAACATGGACGCTCCTTCAGCTGACAACAAATTAAACAAATGTGTGAGGCTGTTGTTAATTACCAGAGTTGATCTATTCATCTGAGTATTTACTAAAACTAAAGATGTAAATCTATCACGTCCTCCCATGTCATGTGTCTCTGAACAGGAACGTAGCATCAGAACAAACACACAGCTTTTCTTCCACGTCTTTTTAATTTACTTTGATCCTGATTAATAGTTTTTATCCTTGTTTAGCACCTTTTATGTTTGCTTAGCATCTAAAATATTCCCACAAATATGAAGTAAACATGTGTTATTGTTGTAATCCTCCTATGATCTGCTCTGTAATGGTCCAACCATCTTGATGAAGTTAACTTCTGGAAGTCGTTAACAGCACAGAACAATTTATTTACTTTATTGGCAAAAAAAGGCAAAATATTGACTAAAAAATGAAGAAGATTTATTTTTCAATCAGTCATTCCACAAAAACATTTGATAATAATCTCTTAAGTTTGAGCTGCAGTAAATCTGCAGCTCAGTCACAGTGTGGAAGGAGCTAAAAAGAGAGCCTAACATTACTGAGACACTGTGGAGGTTATAGCTGCATATTTATACTTTCTTGGGTGGCATAATGATAACGTAGCTCCATGAAAACCAACACTGTCCACACATCTGATCCGTCTGCTAGCTGCTAGTTTTAATCTAAACCTCCACATGAACACACACAGAATATATTTAGTGCTAAAATCAGCTGCTTCTGATTATACTTCCTGTTTTTGATTTGTGGGTCTTGATGTCTTGCTGCAGAGGGGGCCGGAGGTGAGGATGGGGGAGAGCCGGGGGGCCGTGTGGAGAGACGTATGGGAGGAAGAGGAGGAAGACTTCAGGAAGTGTCGAGTCGCTGTTGTTGCATCACGGTAACAAAGAACTGCACAGTCTGCACTTTCATTTAGTCTGAGGTGTTTCATGGTGAGTTCCTGCTGAGTCAGCGCTGTTTGTTTTAAAGGCTGCAGGCGACTGACTCATGACACCAAGACCTGAAACAGAAACATGTCAAACCTGAGAATGAACTCTGAATCAGCTGCTGTTTGCTCTTCATGGCTCAGTGATAAAATAAGAGTTGATCATCAATTCAAAATGTTTCTACAATAGTTATAAAAGCAGCATTAAAATGTAGGTTTGTTAAAATCTACATTTAGTATTTTTGCAGCATGACAGCATGGAGGTTACGCCCAGTTCTATATAATCAATATATTAAAAAAAGATCAGTAAGAGAGATTTGAAATGACATTTGCACCATTTTTTAAAAGCAGAAATTTGATGCTGGGTCCACAAAAAAAGAAGTGAAGTTATTCATACGTTTATTTTCACATTTTAACCCTTTAAATTTAAACTAAACCTCATGGAGACAGTAAAACATCATTGACCCTTATTTTGTTCCTCATGAAACTAATGTCTTAAGATCTCTTCACACATTACTGATTGCATTTTTTTGGACAGCTGATCAATAGAAGTGTAATTTATAAATAACTTAACTAAATGTCTTTTAAGGTCAATGTGGAAAATGAGGCAGAAAGGAACTTTTACTTTTACTCTGCTGCAGTTAGAAAATGAACAGCTCCAGAAAAATGTGAACATCTATAAAAAGTTCTAAACAAACAGAAACACTTCCTTCCTTCCTTCCTTCCTTCCTTCCTTCCTTCCTTCCTTCATTCCTTCTGTCATTCCTCCCTCCCTTCATTCTTTTCTTCCTTCCTACCTTCCTCCCTCCCTTCCTTCCTTCCTTCCTTCTTCCTTCCTACCTTCCTCCCTCCCTTCATCCCTCCCTCCTTCCCTCCCTTCCTTCCTTCCTTCCTTCTTTCTTTTCTTCTTTCCTACCTTCCTCCCTCCCTTCATTCTTTTCTTCCTTCCTACCTTCCTCCCTCCGTTCCTTCCTCCCTTCATCCTTCCCTCCCTTCCTTCCTTCCTTCATTCCTTCTGTCATTCCCTCCCCCCTTCATTCTTTTCTTCCTTCCTTCCTTCCTCCCTCCCTCCCTTCATCCTTCCCTCCCTTCCTTCCTTCCTTCCTTCCTTCCTCCCTTCATTCTTTCCCTCCTTCCTTCCTTCCTACCTTCCTCCCTCCCTCCCTCCCTTCCTCCCTTCGTTCCTTCCTCCCTCCCTAGACTTTTACTTTTACTCTGCTGCAGTTAGAAAATGAACAGCTCCAGAAAAATGTGACCGTCTATAAAAAGTTCTAAACAAACAGAAACACTGGATGACGTTTGGTGGAAATATGTAATCAGATGTGAAATGTTCAGCAGAGATTTATTAGACGGGTCGAGTCGATGACCGGCTGAAGCTTCAACATGTTTATTATCTACTTACAGATTTCACAACCACAGAAACCTGCAGCTGTGCTTCATCAACAACAGCGACAGCGAAGACGACGACGAAGGAGCCAAGAAAAAGGTCAGTTACACCAAATGACACGTTCTTTACATCAGTGCTTATCAGAGCTGGAGATCCACTGAAATGTTTTAAACACTCAGCATGACAACTTTTTCGGTGTGATTGAATGACGAATGACCTCACTCCTATCTCCGTCAGGTTTCCATGGGAACAGGGCGCAACGGTTGCCATGCCTCCGGGCTGAAACAGGAAGTGGCCAGCGCTCTGAGAACGCTGAGAGACAAACTGATGGCTGAACAGAAGGAGGAGGAGGTAAAGATGAACGTTGGGACTGTTTGCTGTTTGGTGCTGAGCAGGAAGTGAACAGTGGTTTGCTATGAGAGCGATGAGAGTGAACCAGAACAGCCGGGCAGATAAACAATGAGCTGAAACTCAACTATAAATCTATAAAACTCTCTTTATGTAGAGTTTCACGTCACTGACAGAAAAGACATGTTCTAGAAATATATGATGGAGATACTTTAAGCTGCAGAGTCTCTGATAGTTCTCTGCAGGACTCAGTTTAACCCTTTATAGGACACTCATTGAAAGGAAGGGAGGAAGGAAGGAAAGGAAGGAAGGTGGGGGGAGGAAAGAAAGAGAGAAGGAGGGAGGGAGGGAGGAAGGGAAGAAAGAAGGAAGGAAGGAAGAAGAAAGGGGGATGGAGGAAGGAAAGAAGGAAGGGAGGACGGAGGGAGGGAGGGAGGAAGGGAAGAAAGAAGGAAGGAAGGAAGAAGAAAGGGGGATGGAGGAAGGAAAGAAGGAAGGGAGGAAGAACAGATGGAAGGAAGGAAGGAAGGACGGAGGAAGGAAAGAAGGAAGGGAGGAGAGAAGGAGGGAGGGAGGAAGAACAGATGAAAGGAAGGAAGGAAGGACGGAGGAAGGAAAGAAGGAAGGGAGGAGAGAAGGAGGGAGGGAGGAAGGACAGATGGAAGGAAGGAAAGGAAGGAAGGAAGGACGGAGGAAGGAAAGAAGGAAGGGAGGAGAGAAGGAGGGAGGGAGGAAGGACAGATGGAAGGAAGGAAAGGAAGGAAGGACGGAGGAAATAAGGAACGAGGGAGGGAGAAAGGAACAGAGGAAGGGAAGAAAGAAGGAAGGAAGGAAGGAAAGGAAGGATATTTTGGGATATTTACAGAAGTTACCAAATATAATTATTTGCCATATAAAGGGTTAAACATCTCTGCAGGTTCCACACAAAAACACATTACACAGTGGAGTCATTAAAATATTCATTATAGACACTTGACAGTAGAAACAGTAGAAAGCTAAAGCTGCTGAATGTGTGTGTGTGTGTGTGTGTGTGTGTGTGTGTGTGTGTGTGTGTGTGTGTGTGTGTGTGTGTGTGTGTGTGTGTGTTGCAGCATCTGGCCAGCAGCAGCGGTGTTGCCAAAAGGAAACATCTGGAGCGTTGGGAGCTGCAGGAGCGTTCGGTGCAGCAGCTCAGCAGTCTGAGAGCGTCGCTTCAACAGGAAGTACACGGTACACAAACACACGAAAACCCCCCCGCTGTACATCTACATGTTCACAGCAGACATACGTATCTTCACTCAGACTTCAAGTTTGACTTTTCATCAAAAAAACTAATCTTTTCTAACACACATGTTCCTCTTTTGTACTGATGATGCAACCATGAGAGGTTCATGTTGATCAAATTCTTGAAGCTCAGAAACTTTTACTGCAGGAACTCTGGAAACAGATGATCCATTATGATCGTAAAGAAGGTGACGTCCAGGGAGACAAACTGGAGTCACGAAGCTTCACATCACACATAAAACAATGCCTTTTCTGTGCTAAATGAGTGTTTTGACACTTGTGTTGCCCGTATCTTATAATAAGCACATTGTTATCAAGCATTCCCAAAGCATCTTTCCTCCTACAGAATAACTGTCTGACATTCACCTTTTCACAAATCCCACCAGGTCAGGACTGCTCTAACCAGCAGTCAGGTGTCCATATGAACAGTAAAGATGTTTTCCTCTCTGTAATCATTCCTCCTGTTCATACTGACTATTAAAAGATCTCCTTCATTTAAAGTAGATGATCAGCTATTATTGAGCTTCATCAGTGTGATTTAGTCATATCTTTTTAGCATCAAATTCCCTCTTAAGGCTGATTTATGCTTCTGCGTCGGAGTGACGCCGTTGCTATGCCGTTGCTACGCCGTTGCTATGCCGTTGCTACGCCGTAGTCCTTTCGAAGTTCTGCATCGAGGGAACGTGTAGCTTGGGGGTGTGACTGTATGTATGTGTGTGTGTGTGTGTGTGTGTGTGTGTGTGTGGGTGTGGGTGTGGGTGTGTGTGTTTCAGAGGAGTCTCTATCTGTATCCTTGTTTATCTTCCGGTCACAGTAGCATGTAGCATTGTGCTATGTGCTCTAATAACAGAAAACACAAACCTTCTGTTCATAATTAATAAATAAAGCAACTGCCGGAGGAACTGACGCTTTGACCGGACCAATCACAGCCTTTGCGGTCCGCGTTGCCGTGACACGTAGTTAGGATATTTTGGAGGTGCACGTCAGACTACGGTGTAGAGGTCCGCGTCGACGCAGAGGGCTACACGTAGCTACGCCGTCGGTCCGACACAGAAGCATAAAGCAACTAGATTACATTTTAGTGATGGCAAATACTCATATTCTTCCTGACCAGCAGTTTGTCAGTTACAACCACAGATATTCCCTCTTTGACTCGATCTTGTTGATTGTCTTCCAGCTCTGAGCTCTGAGCTGGTGGCTCACCTGTTGGTACGAGACCAACTGAGGACGAAGCAGGACGCCATGCTGCTGGATGTTCAGGACCTGACCTAACAACAGGACCACAGACTGACCTAACACCAGGACCACAGACTGGCCTAACACCAGGACCACAGACTGGCCTAACACCAGGACCACACATTGGCCTAACACCAGGACCACAGACTGGACCATCCAGACCAACTCAGCCGAGCCATCGAGTTTCCTCCAACTCAGTGTGGACTTTTGGCCGCTCTGGGACCGACCACGTTAGCCCAGGAGTTGTTTACTAAAGCTAATCATTAGCCGACCAGCTAATTTCTGAAAACTGGCAAACCACCAGTGTCAACAAGAGGGAGATGCATCTGGATGCTCAGGGTAAAAGGAAATCTAATCAAATCTGTGAGACGATGAGGATGAGACGTCCAAAGTAAGGTTTGTGTAGAGTTGGTATATGACAGAAGGTTGATTTGAAACAACAAAAGGAAGTTAGCATGAAATGACAGAAAGTCACTGTGAATGTTTCAAATCTACAAAGGAACAAAGATGCGTCGACTTCTCCGATCAGCTGCTGGCTAGTGAGAGCAGCGTTGAACCAGCCGGAGCTACAAGGCCTTTTAAACTAGAGAAACAAAGACACATCTAAGCTGCACTTAGTCATTCAGTATCTGGTTTACCCAATAAGCTACTCAGGATCTGTGTTTTAAAGCCAGTCCAGTTCTTTGTGTTGTACGTGGAAAAGAAGGTAAAGGAGTCGGCTGCACCAGCTGTTCGTAAGTTCAAACTGGAGTTATAACGCAATCACTCAACTAAAACTACGTGGAACACAAACTAGTTGTTAGGTGTCTCAGAACTTAAAGGATGTTTTCAAACCTTTAGTTAGTTCTGGTCTGAATCTGTGGATGGGTTTTAACTTTGGTTCGGTTTCTTTTCACAGAGAAAAATACAAGCAAACCCACAATGCATCACTTCATGCCAAACATTCACTCCGCTCATTGGTTAGTTGTGTCTGCAGGAACAGGAAGAAAGTCCTCGAGCCAAATGCAACTATTCGGACCTTAATCAACTGTTATATTCACTTATCAGCATTGTATTATCCAAAGCCCCACCACGAACAGACTAGTCCATTTCCTTTGGGACCAGACCAAGACCGCTGCATCTAAAGAGTCCTGATACAGTTGTTGGTCCTCACCTGAGTACAACCACTGTGTTCAGATCTGCTCAAACAAATCACACAATGGAGGAAACGAACCAGAGTTTGATTCAACTGGACTAAAAAGCAAAGAGACTTTACACATAAACTGACGGCTGGATTTACAATCAGCTGGTGCAACCCTTGAGAGGAGTTAAGACAACATTGGGGTTTTCAGATTAGAGAAACGTGAGTCAACAATCAGATTTCAATCCGTCTCTAAAGCTTCTTGGCTGCATGCACTGGGCCTTTTTTATATCAGGAAACTATCTGATGGTATGAAATGAGTCGAAACGTTTTAACTGCAACGTCAAACTAAATTGGCAGCATGTGCTCCAACATGCTAACGGAGAATCCAAATGGAAACGTGATTATCATTACGTTACATTAAAAAACAATCAACACTCTTGTTTTAGAGACCGGTTTGGTCAACGGGTAAATCTTATAAATGCACTCAAGGAACAAACGCTGTTGTCCTCGTAACAAAAGAAAGAAAGAAAGGAAAGCTTCAATCATGTATTAAAAAAAACCTTCAGGCAGGTAGGAACAAGAGAAATGTTGAATTTATGCTAAGAAAAAGTATTTTTGAGTGACGTCACGTGTTCACAAGATCATTTTAGGAAACAACCGTGGCAGGTTTCTGAAGAGCTCAGAGATAAACCGATCAAACGTTTTCTCTTTCATACGTGTTAGGGTTAGGGTTCTGGATTTCTCTCAGGTAGAAAGACCAGCAGCAGATTCCCAAACCAGTCGAGCACTTTGACCCAGAAGGTCCAACAGCAGGTCTGTGAGCCAATGGGAAGAGAGTGGAGTCCACAGAGGTCATAAATGTTAGCTTGTCCAATCGGCTAACATCACCTGCTTATTATTTAATGTCAACCAGGTTGTATTTTAGGGAAGTTAAATATTTGTTTGACGTCTAAAATCCTACAAAACAGAATATTTCTCCAGAAAGATGACGACTCTACTAGGGCTGAACGATATATCGTTATCGTATCTATATCGAGATATGAACATTCAAGACATTAATAACGGAAAAGCAACGATATAAACGATATATTTCCGCCGCGCTCGCCCTGCTTGTACAGCTCGAGCAGTCTCCATAAACATTACTTTTAACTTTGCCCTTGAACGCACCACTACGGCCAGCCAACCACAAAGCTTATTTCATACTTGCTGTTGATCGACAGCTGAAGCCAACCAATGACAAACATAGGAGAGTTGGAGTGAGGGAGACGTAGACTGAGACGCACACAGCCACACACACAGGACATTCACAGTGGGGAAATCGAAACGGAAGAAAAGAGACATGAGTGCAGAAGGTAATGCGGCCGGTGGCAGTGCAGAATCTAATTTTGTGCCAAAACATAAATCATCCTCCATTATTTGGAGGTATTTTGGATTTAGAAAGGATGATGTTGACCAGAGCGAGGTGTTGTGCAAGTCGTGCTTGGAGAAAATTGCGACGAAGCAAGGGAACACAACCAACTTGATTATTATTTATTATTGAGTGACTTTATGTTAATGTTGATGACTGGCAGTGAGTTCTAATCAATAAAACTGCACTCCTTTGTTTTCTGATGTTTTTATTTTTCTAAAAAATGCTTGGTTTTCACCGAACCCGTAGTCATATCGTATCGTATCGATATCGAGATATCTGGCATGAATATCGAGATATGAAATTTTGTCCATATCGTTCAGCCCTAGACTCTACTCTCTCCATCCGCTCGCAGGCCTGGAGTCGGGATGTGAGGTTTCAGATTTGTTTGTGAATTTGGGATCAAACAGAATTCATACTTTATTATTATTATTATTATTCAGATGTCAGCCGCAACACAAAAGTCCAAAATGTGTTAATCTTTACATTTACTGCACTTCAATACTTCTGTTTGTTGAACAGTGAGACAAAAAAAAAAGCTGTTTGAACTTGTTTGAACTTGTATTGTAAATTCATACATTTATATGCAAATGAGGGATTCTAACTTATCTTATTTAAACTTGACTGTGTTTAATACTTTATTACTTTTACCTGTTATTGTAACAAGGGAACAGCATGTGTAGCAAGACAAGCTCAACTTAACTGACCCATTTATATTTTGTTTGTTTGTTATTGCTTGAAGTGGGAATTTCATCAACTTTGCTTTGCCATAATCATTTTGAAGATATTCTTCTAGTTTCTGCACATTGATATTGAAGTTTGATACCGTGTATGGTCTCAGTAGACAAAAAAGATCTTACATTAGAAAGAGGAGCATGGCCATCCATCATTATTATTTTATAATTTTAATATTTGATTAGTTTATAATAGGGCTGTCAAACGATTAATTTTTTAAATCGCGATTAATCACAGAATTTCCATAGTTAATCACGATTAATGGCGTTTTGAATTGCATGTTTAAAATTCTGTTATTTTACATTTGAAGGCAGTTTTAAGCCCATAATGTAAAGCATTTCTTACCAGAGTGTCTTAACTGGGAATCAATCACGGCTCTGCTGCGACTCCCACACTCCAAAATGGTCCTTTGGTGGAGCTGAGGCTGGCTTGGCTGCACCTGGGTGTTTAGCGTGGAGGTGCTAACTCAAACTCCACGTACTCCGGTGGTAGTTAAACTCCGTTTGACACAGGTTGCATTTTACTTTTAACTTGTCAACTGAAGCGTCTGGAAGTGTTTTAAAGTTAAACAAGCCGTTCAAAAGTCCAGTAGCTCTCTTACTTTCCATCAGCGCGGTAGGTTTACTGCAGGAGGCCACTTCAAAGCATAGCGCTACAGCTAGAGGAGCCGTCTACGGGGGAGTAGAAGGGACAAAAAGGCTTGCAACATTAAAATGCGATTAAAAAAATATTAACGCGTTATGGATTGCATTAATCTAATCGCGATTAACACGTTAACGCTGACAGCCCTAGTTTATAATAAGAACAAGAGTTGGTGTCATTCCTCTCGATGTTAAACACTTCAGGTACAGACAGTGATTACATTGTTTACTTTATAATAAATAAATATAAGGGAATTATCCACTTAATGTATCCTAGTATATGTGATGGGAAGTGTTGGACATACAGTGAAATATTACTGCTGTCAGATGAAAACTTCTCCTGATGGATGTGAAGTTTTCATCTGACTGTTTAAATGTGTTGTTGGTTTTATATTTAAATGTGTATTAAACCATCAGAGCAGATTAACCTTCCTGTCGTCCTCCCGGGTCAAATTAACCCCGTCTGTTTTGACTGTTCCTTCCTTCTCTTTTTCTTTCTTCCTTCCTCCCTTCCTCTCTCCCTTCCTTCCTTCCTTCTTTTCCTCTTTTCCTTTCTCCCTCCCTCCTTTCCTTCCTTCCTTCCTTTCCTTTCTCCCTCCCTCCCTCCCTCCGTCCTTCCTCCCTCCCTCCTTTCCTTCCTTCCTTCTTTTCCTCTTTTCCTTTCTCCCTCCTTTCCATCCTTCTTTTCCTCTTTCCCTTTCTCCCTCCCTCCTTTCCTTCCTCCCTCCCTCCTTCCTCCCTTCCCTCCCTCCCTTCTTCCTTCCTTCTTCCCTCCCTTCCTTCCTTGACTCGAGGACAACAGAAGGGTTAAGATATGTCACTGGTTATGTTTTCTAGTGCCTTACTAAGAGATGATATGTTGATACTGTTTACTCCTGCAGTCTCTTCTTGGTCTGTAATAAGGAGCCGAATGTCATATTAATGTAAAATGATGTTTATTCTTTATTCACATTTATTTAAAGTCACAATGAAATGTAATTATGAGGCTGTTAAAGTAAGAAGGCATCGGTAACGTGATGTCAGTGCCCTAAAGATTGGGCAAATAATTATATTTGGTAACTTCTGTAAATATCCCAAAATATCCTTCCTTCCTTCTTTCCTTTCCTTCCTCCCTGCCTTCTTTCTTCCCTTCCTCTTTTCCTTTCTCCCTCCCTCGTTCCTTATTTCCTCCGTCCTTCCTTCCTTTCCTTACTTCCATCTGTTCTTCTTCCCTCCCTCCTTCTCTCCTCCCTTCTTTCCTTCCTCCATCCCCCTTTCTCCTTCCTTCTTTCTTCCCTTCCTCCCTCCCTCCTTCTCTCTTTCTTTCCTCCCCCCTACCTTCCTTCCTTCCTTCTTTCCTCCGTCCTTCCTTCCTTACTTCCTTCCTTCCTTCCTTCCTCCCTCCCTCCCTTCCTCCCTTCCTCCCTTCCTTTCAATGAGTGTCCTATAAAGGGTTAACTACAAGAGGAACAGATTGATTTTCATTTCACTGTGACTTTAGAGATGTATTTCTAAATGTAAATGTAAATGTATTTTGTAAATGTAAACATTAATTCTGAAATATATTTTGAGAGTCAAAAAGGTGACAGTAATGTTTTTGCGTCTGTGTTTTGTGATCACAGTATAATCTCAGCTCTGCTTTATATTCTACATTTATAAAGTTTATACATGATCAGTTTTTGTTAACGTTGTCAGGAAGATGATAATTCTGCTTTATGTTTATTACTGAGGTCATACTGCTATAGGCTTAGACTGCCGGGGGACTCCCATGATGCACTGGGCTCCTCTCTCCTCCTCCCTCTCTCTCTCTATCCATCCATCTATATCCATTAACATTCATGTTCTATTAATGCATTCAATAAGCTAAACTTCTTCCCCGGAGTTGTCTGTGCTTTCTGGTCTCACAGGTAATCTGGGCCTGGAGACGTCCGGATGACAGATTCCAGTCCCGGACCTTCAATGTGCTTCTCTCCCCTCTCCTTCCTCTCTCTCCTCTCCTTCCTCTCCTTCCTCTCTCTCCTCTCCCACCGGTCTCTCCTCTCCTTTCTCTCCTCTCCTCTCCTATCCTTCCTCTCCTTCCTCTCTCTCCTCTCTCTCTTCTCCTTCCTCTCCTCTCTCTCCTCTCTCGCCTCTCCTTCCTCTCCTTCCTCTCTACTCCAACCGGTCCAGGCAGTTGTTCTCCCACTCTGAATCTGGTTCTGAGGGTTCTTCCTGTTGAATGTTGGGTCTCTTTAAAGTTAAACCTGAAGAGTTCGGTTTAGAACCTGCTCTATGTGGAAAGTGCCTTGAGATAACTCTGTTGTGATTTGGCGCTATACAAATAAAGATTGATTGATAAAGATTGATTGATAGTGGGTGATGGTGGTGTGTTAAGGTGCTTTATATTGAAGGGTGTTCCTAATATTTTGTCCACTCCATTAATATAACCAAGGAGGGCAAAACATTGGGAACACCTTCAATATAATTCACCTCAGTTCACCAACCTTACTACCTTACCTGCCATTGTTTGCTGCTTACGGAGCAGGTGGAGTGGAAGGCAGCGTCAGTCGCATCCAGACACTCACCCTTCATCCCGAGCCACCGTTGCAGGCTCTTCCTGTCAGTATCCATCGTGTCATGGTGAAATCTTGAACCTTCTCATACAGCACTGTGTACATCTCCATAGTCTACTTTCTTTAGGACTTTCAGGTGTTTTCAGAGTAATGCAGGTTGTACATATCACAGCAAATGGAAAACAATGCACCCCACCTGCATCATTTGTTCCTGTTTAGCCCAGCATCACGTAGCATACATTTGGTGCCAATATATGTAGGCCTATGAGTTTGATAGGTCTGACAAGAGAACAGTCAATGGTGGATGGGGGATTTATTTATTGTATTTTATTTTATAAAGCAGCAAGAAAAATATTTAATATATTAAAAACAAGAGTATTTGATGGAGAGAACATGTCCTTTAATGGTGAGAAACACACAGAGGTTATGACTTGTCTATCAGTCTGTAGACATATAGACCACAGTACACTTTCATTATATGTGATATTCTGGATCAGAAGGCTTGTTTCGACCTATATGAGTAGCTTATATACAGGTAACTCTGTTCAAAGCCATGTCAAATACATTCAACTTGCTCACAAAAATCACTTTAATTCATTTTGTAATGATGGAACATCGGTTATTACACTCTTTAAAAGAGTTTAAAACTGTAAGTCACCGATGTTCCTCTCTTCTGTCTCCTTCATTAATAATTAAAATCGTAAAATGGTATTTTCCTTACGTTTGTTTGCGATATGAAGGCAAATTGCTTCACTTCCTGAACAACTAATTCGGTGCGTGCGCGCTCCCGCGAGGGGGTACATTCCGCGACAGGGGTGCTTAATACGGCATAACACCGGCACCAGCAGCCATGTTAAGAAAAAGCAGGCACGTTCACGCCTCACGCGTTGAGCGCGTTCACGTAACGGCCGTGCCACCCCCCGGCGTACTAGTATCTCTACGGTGTGAAGAACTAGTGCGGAATAAAATGCCTGATCGTAGGACTCTTGCGGGGTTATGAGCGAAGAACTGCTAAATGTTAGCTAAACATGAACCCATCTTTTTTATGAATTAAAGATCGTGTGGGGTGGTTCCCGGGCTCCAGAGCGTTAATCAGTTTCTATTAGAAACCGAAACAGCGCCAAATTTGAAATCCCATACAGGTGGACTAGAAAACTGTGCAGAGCAATCACGGTCAGGGTTAGGTACGAGGAGGTATGCCGTCTTTCCGACGCAGAAGTAGAAATCAGCCTTTAGAAAACTAAAACATTGACGTGGAAATAAATATATATAAATATTTAGTATGTAATTTGGTCGCTAGCAGATTGTAAAACCTTGTTAAATTGGTATCTGCCACTCAAAGGTAAAAACAACAAGCTTCTTGCTGCTGCTGCTGAGAGCAACCTGTGGACCAAAGAAGAAAAGGAAGAAGTGAGTATTAATACACACAAAAAACTATTAACTTCTAACTTATGCAAGATAAGATTTAAATCACATTAATTACAAACTAACTAGTCAGGTTGGAACAGTAAAAGGTGAAGAGACTGGCTTCTTCCTGTTTATGTTTAACATTTAAATGTTTATAACTAATAACTAATACCTGTTTTACTGGATTAATAAGTCCTGTACAGAAACTGAAACGTTCACATGGTTCATTGTTTGAGTGGTGTTATTATCTACTGAGGGCTGTCAGCTGTTTATCCCTGTATTTTTTTTTTTAGATTGATTTTTCGTTGCTCATATTATTTCATACACAGTTCTGACTTAAGTTTTAACAGTCGTCCAATAAACAACAAAGGAAGTTCACAGATGGCTGATGTGCTCATTAGCAATCTAAGTTACATTAGCTATTAGCTATAAACACAAGTACATACAAGTTACATAAACATACATATACACACGTACATGCATACATATTTTGATCTGTATGTTTTACTGTTTCTAGTATCCATCATGTTAGCTGGACTGTTGCATTATTACAGCCTCAGCGATAGTTATACAAAAACAACGTGCTTACATTGAGTCACGTTTATGTATTTTATGTTAACCAGTGTTGCAACTTATTTGAATTAAATAATTAATATGTCCTCTCAAAGTATGAAAACTACACAATGTACTGTACATTCCCACTAAGAGAACTAAGAGTTATCTATGTAATGTGGAAACATTACAATTAAATTACAACACAGAAAACAAGAGAGAGGTGTTTGTATTTCACTGTTGTTGAGAGTTTTCTTGTAGTTTTGCAGAAAAACAGCATTGGACTACAATAGCTTCAATAAAGGTTTATTAACAGATTTATAGTTTACAAGTCCTGAAAAGCTTTGTCAACATTTGGAACAAACCAGTTTTCTTTTTTGGGTATTGGATAACTCATTGCAGTTTCAGAAACTAATTTTCTCACTTTTGTCTCTTTGTGTCTCAGAGATGCCTGCAAAGATTTCAGAGAGTGAATGGAAATCAGCCCTGACCTCCATCCTGGAGGAACTGGATGAACAGCAATACACAAAGATGCTGGATTGTTCCCGTTTTGAAAAAATCTCCAAAAGTGTGAAGACTAGCAAGTCCAGAGCGGAGATGCCTCAAACAATCATCCAGCACTTAGGAGTAGATAAGTCCATCTCTGCAATCAAAGAAGCAATGGACCAAATACCGAGGAAGGACTCTGCAGTCCAGGACAAGCTGCGTCCCTTTGTGAACAAACTGAGGAAGAAACGGGAAGAACAGAGCAAAAGTGAGTTCAGTTATTAGCTATTAATGTGAAGCCACTGTAGATGTCTGATATGAGCACAAAGAGTTTTATGGTTGGTGTCTGAGAAAATGCCCCAAAAATGTTTTCAGCTTCTCAAATGTGATGATTTAATGTTTTTCTCCATTATACATGACAGTAACCTGAAACTTTAGTTGTGAACAGCTGATTTCACCTTTGATCCTGTGAAACTGTAACACAAGAAACATCTTGTGTTGATTTTAACATGAAGCTGACTAATCTCTGTCTTAAACTTATTAAAATGTCATTTTCAGGGAAGAAGAGGAAACATGAAAGTGATCGGAACTCAGCGGACAAGGAGCCAAAGACTAAAGCTAGTAAGTTAATACATGAACACAAACACCAAAAGCTCAGTAGGTAACAGCCAACATCCTGTAACCAGGTGGGGAGTTCTGGTCTTCTGAAATGAGCCCAACATGGAAGTAACTTAGAGCTGCATTCTATCAAAAGGCCTCCAGGGGGCGACCGTCTCTATACAAGTCAATAGAGAATTCACCAACTTCTCACTTGATTTCTAACCTCAGTAAACGTTTTCAAAATGTGTTTATGGTCTCAATCGCTAGTTTAAAGCCTTCTTCAATGCAGTATGATGTTCATTTGGGACATTTTGGCCTCCCTGATTTTATATTTGACGATAAAGCAGGGTATGCATTAGGGCGTGGCTACGTCCTGATTGACAGGTTGATTGACCAATGTCCTCGAGATCCAGCCCTCGTAACCATAGCAACCTCCCCGCTCCGCCCATGGCTCCGCCTCATGCCCATATAAGTAGAATCCATGTTTTTATTTTTCCCAGCATGCACCTGAAATTTTCAAGATGGCGTTGCCTAGATTAGAAACTATTGGCTTCCGAGCAGCAGTCCACAAACCAATGGGTGACGTCACGATGTTACGTCCATTTCTTTTATACAGTCTGTGCCTGTAATCCATCCTGTCCATCATGTGTTGCCATGGTAACAGTTAATTTTGTCTAGACAGATCATTAACAGCAGCAGACAAAGCTCAGGACCTGACTGACACGGTGCGAGGAAAGGGAAATGATCCCAGCTCATGTGCCAACGCTGTCCTCTCTGAGCTGGATCCCAACCTTTCCAGACAGCTCAACTTAACAGGTGATGAAGTAGACAATTACAGTATCTGGGACACCAAGACAGAGAAATAGCTCAGTATATTCTACACGTTTATAACTAAACATGAGAAGAGAAACAAGACAGATCAGTAATAGTTCTTATAATATCAACAGTTAAATCCAAGCAACAAATGATTCCATTTGGTGTTCATCAAATTAAAGGAGACCTTTTTAATACCACATAGAATTAAATTTAATAAACCTTTGAGTCAAACTGGTCAGTGACAGAAAACCAGTAAGGACAATTAGGCCTTCTATTATGTATTGAGAACATTAATTTATTTATATTTATGTCACATTTTGTCAGTACTGCCCAGCTGTTGATGTGGAACTATGCGAGTTTATCGTGTTTAACTCTTCAAATTTCATTTTCAGAGTTTAAGAAGACCAAAGTTGTGAGCAACTCCGATTCTTTTAATGAGGAGCAAAATGTTGCAGCTGGTGAGTTAACACACACAACATAACAGATAAACCAGTGATGAAATAATATCTGCAGCACCAGTCAAAAGTGTGGACGCATTTTCTCCTTCAGGCCAATGGGAAGTCCTGTCCACACTTTAGACTGGACGAGAAAAAAACTATGTTTGGCAAAAATGACAATTACAGACTAAATGCAAGCTGATGCATTTTAGGATGAAAAGTTTTCAGTTGATGATTTTATAGAGGACTTTATGAAATACCAGGGTTTTGTGCTGTGTGCATGTGTCCTACCTCGGATATGGTACTGCTGTGAACACTTAACAATTTTCTCTATTTCTACATAAATTTGACCTAAAATGTTTTTCATAATAGATAACCGAATACTTAGTGTGGTATCGGCATTTGACAAATAATGCTCATATCGGTCTTGATGTAAACTGACTTTATGAATGTAAAAATCTCAAATAACACAAGGAACTGATGTTTTTCTTCTTTTAAAGATGAACTGAAAAGGAGCAGACTGGAAAAGGTAAGAGTGTTGAGATAAAATGACCATGCATGCCTGCTGGCTCTATACCAGAGATAATTATCGTCTGAAATTCACATTTCATATCTTTAATTTAATTAGCTTATTAATTGTCCTGAGATGTATCATGTATTCCTACTGTGATCAGATGGAAATTATTAACTGAAAAAGCAATCAAGAGTAGAATTTCACAGCAGTAAAAAGCTGTTTTTATATTAGCTTCTGTGTAACTGAGCATTAACGAAATGTTTTTGTTGTCTTTTTTCCAGGAGGGAGACAAACAGCCATGGGTACGTTTTATAGTTTTCTTTCACTGCACACAACTTTATGCTGATTCATGATCAGTATAGTTCAGATTGGGGGGTGGGGGGAGGATTCCTGGTGGTCAGTGCATCGTCAACACCGTGTATGGTGGGGATCAATGTTCCCTCTAATTTTTCATGTGTCTGGGCATACACACAAGCTCCCTGAGCACACTGAGGACCACTGTGAGCAACATCAGATGTGCACACTGTGGCCACACACCAGTATCACACCTGTTCAAAACCTTGGATCATAGCAAGTTACATGGCTTAAAAGAATCAAATTACAGCAGCAGTTTTCATTAGTTTACTTTTACTGTAAGTGATTTGGCCCACTTAAAATGAAAAAGACAAAAATCTTGTTCATGAGATGTGTAGTATGTTATATGTGAGAGTCCTGCTTTGGCCATGGGAAGAGTCCTGCTTCTGCCTGGGTGAGGTCCAGTTTGTGGCCTGGCTGAGGGTCCTGTTCTGGAAGAAATGATACATATACACCTTTCAGACATAACATTTTGTTCACATTAAAACATTCACATTTTGCACAATGACGTGTGCTATAGCTTGTGATACAGTGTAAATTCCTGTAACTCTTTCTCTGTAAAATTTCTAATTCCTCAGTTTTTTAATTAGCATTTCTACTACCCATAAATTATCTAGTAGTAACAGCATTTAATATCCATAAATAAAAAATCTTAATAAATGTCACTAGAATATGCACAAATCTGACTTAAATTTTATTTACTTATTATACTTATTATACTTATATATATTATACTTTATTTACTTTATATACTTATTTTTCACGTCAGTCCTTCTCACTTCTCCAATGGTTGTGCACTTTGTCCAGGTTGATGGCTTCGTCTGCTTCTTGCTTTGACTTTATGCGCATCAGCTGGTCCAAATGTGCCACTTCAAGACGATTTCTGGATGCTGTTTTGATTTGATTTGATTGTCAATGAGAACTTGAACTTGCTCGGGGTCAGATTTTGTTTTGTGTGACAGCTCGTTCCTTTTCTCTCGGTCTTTTGCGCTCTCCCGCAATAATGTACCAATCCCCTGCCCCATCTTAAGTCTTTGTACAATTCCAACAGCTTTCAAATGACTTTTCTGCTGAATGTGACGCTTAAGGTAGTCCAACTTCCATTCAGTCCACATGTTTCCCTCCGAAAACTCACTTGCTACTTTGGCTTCGCTGCATGTTTTGCAGAGTAGACCTTTCTCACTCGAAAAAGAAAAAATCTCACCCAGTTTCACCGCTTGTTCTTCTATTTGCACATACTCCGACAGCCATTCCATCTTAAAAGAACCGCATTTCTTTTTTACTTTGGCTTGGTGAGTGGATGTGTCGCTGCCCGTTCGTTTCGCCATGGTAAGGGTGGTTGTTAGCTAGCTAGCCTGAACGCCGTGTATGGGCAGGGCAGAGGGCACATATGCAAGCACTGTCAAGGCTATGATTGGCTGCGTAGCTTAAGTGAACCGTATCGTATCATTGGCTGGACACCTGTCACTCACTGAGTTACATTGCAAAATGGTACAGGAAACAATATTATTGGTCTAATTAATTAGATTAGACTAGGTCTAATATTAACTATTAATTAATACGTTTATGTTTTTTATTTTATGCGCTGCATAGATTTTATTGTGTGCTGAGAATGTGCAAGCAGTGCGCGATTGCGCAAGCGCGCAGCTTGGAGGGAACATTGGTGGGGATGGTGTGCTGCTGACCTCGACTCGGGACGTTGTGGATTGGTGGAAGGAATACTTCGAAGACCTCCTCAATCCCACCGACACGCCTTCCGGTAAGGAAGCAGGGCCTGGGGACCCGGGTGTGGGCTCCCCTATCTCTGGGGCTGAGGTGGTCGAAAAGCTCCTCAAGGGCAGTGCCTCTGGATTGGCAGACTGGGGTGGTGGTCCCTCTTTTTAAGAAGGGGGACCGGAGGGTGTGTTCCAATTATAGGGGAATCACATTCCTCAGCCTCCCTGGTAAGGTCTATTCAGGGGTGCTGGAGAGGAGAGTCCGTTGGATAGTCGAACTTCAGATTCAGGAGGAGCAGTGTGGTTTTCGTCCAGGCCGTGGAACTGTGGACCAGCTCTACACCCCCTCACCCTCTGCACAGATCCGATCTTGGTTCCTACCCTCACCTCTGGTCATGAGCTTTGGGTCGTGACCCAAAGAACAAGATTGCGGGTACAAGCGGCCGAAATGAGCTTCCTCCGTAGGGTGGCTGGGCTCTCCCTTAGAGATAGGGTGAGAAGCTCAGTTATCCGGGAGGAGCTCGGAGTAGACCCGCTGCTCCTCCGCATCGAGAGGAGCCAGATGAGGAGGCTCGGGCATCTGGTTAGGATGCCTCCCTGGTGAGGTGTTCAGGGCCCATCCCACCGGTAGGAGACCCAGGACACGCTGGAGAGACTATGTCTCTCGGCTGGCCTGGGAACGCCTCGGGGTCCCCCGGGAAGAGCTGAATAAAGTGGCTGGAGAGAGGGAAGTCTGGGCTTCTCTGCTTAGGCTGCTGCCCCCGTGACCCGACCAGGATAAGCAGAAGAAGATGGATGGACTGATTCATGTGTTTGTATTCATGTTGCTGACATGGAGATATTTGTTTTCTCTTTTTGTGTCCAGAGAAAAACCATCAGGGATCTGAAGTCCAGTGGTCACCTTCAGGATTCAGAAGCCATCGTTGGGAAAGTTATGCAGAAATCAGGGCTACGCAGATCTAAAACCCAGAATGACAATGGAACAGTTTTCTTTTATGTGTCAGTCGCTGATGACACAGACTGTATTAAACTGATGGTTTTTGGGAAACCCCACTTTCAAGAAATCAATGAGGAGTGCTCCTACATGTTCAGAAAGCTAATAACAGATGAAAAGGGTGTGAAGGTTAACAAACACAGCAAAGTGTCAGAGAGGAGTGCTGTCAAAGTCCCAGAAGAGCTAGAGATGAAAGCACGGGAACTCATTTGTGTCCCGAGTCCAGTTTACTCCATCGCAGAAGCCAAAACACTTCCTGAGAAGTTTGGAGTGACTGTTAAAGGAACTGTAACAGAGGTGAGTCTCCAGATACTTAAAGGATTAGTCTAGTGGGGTTTTCTTCATTTTTCATCTTGTCAGAAAATCTCATGTTTGGATCCAAACCAACTATGAATTGATCTACTAACAAGTGTTATGTGTGTATCAAAGCCTGATATATCTTATTCCTTCGTTGTTGTTCAAAAACGATGAAAAACACATCAGTGAGTCACACTGCTGCACTGGGTGACATGTTGGTTTGTAGAGAAACGGAAACAAAGACTAACAGTAATAATTTAATACATACATCGTAGTTAGGTAATGTGTCGTTGCAAGTCTTACCATTTAGTTTTCAAGATTTCATAAAAAATGTAAAGAACAGATGGTACACACCATCATTAGGTAAAAAAATGTCATGACTCCTGTTCTGAAGAGAGAAACTCTCATCACTGTTCCCAAACAAGAAAAATGTGTTTAAAACAGTATTTTGGGGCTTTTTCCAACCTTGTTTCTGTTGTTGGTTTGTTCAGATTTATCGTGTTGTAGAAACGGAGGTGACGGCCCAACAGAGGATGACAAAGAGGCAAGAATTCCTCCTACGGGAAGACAAAGAGTCCATCAGTATCTGCATGTGGGGAGAAAACACCGAGCAGGTCAAAGAAATATCATTTGGAGACGTCGTCAATGTGACCAACGTGAAGACCAGTCGCTACCATGAAACTGTGTCCCTGAGCTCAACTGGATTCACCAGAATTCTTTCGGTAGCTGCTCTGAGATCTTTCTGCTGAACTTCTTCTTCTTCTTCTTCTTCTTCTTCTTCTTTCAAGATACCTGTTTAGTCTTCAGTGGAATTAGAAGCTTCTGGACATATTTCCATATATCCTGTAGAGTCCATCAGCTGTTAGCTACTACATGATTATTAAAGTATTTCTCAGCCTGTCCTGATCTTTAACTATAAACGTTGTGTCTCTGCAGATTGAAAGAGCTCCTGTCCAGAAAGCCAGAATTGAGATTCAGGCGATCCAAAGTACCGACCCCACGCAGACGTTCCTGGAGGCGGTGTACAACGGGCTGATCGATACGTTTGTTGTGTCCACTCAACTTCTGGCAAGCGAGTTTAACTTAAGACTGGACGGTGATTTAAAAAAAAATCTTCTTAATAAGATGCCATTCTCAGCAGATGTAGAAATACAAGGCAGAAAAATTCATGCACTGCAAAAAAATGCAGGAAACTGATCCTTGAGAATTTGGATAAAACAGGTTTTAATTTTGAAAATTAAAAAAATCAAATATTAAGAAATCGATATTTAGTTTTACACTTATAATCAGTGCAACCTCCTGACTTTGTAATTTTTTCATAAAATGTGTTTTTCCTGTCATCACTTGTGTTTTGTCAACACAGTCAAACACAATAAAAAGCTAATTATTCCTATATATTTGGTCTGATATCGATTACAGCATGTATTCACCTTAAGCTCACAAATATGTTGTTAAATGTTGAATAGTCCCTTTTATTCCTTTTTTATGCTGTTTCATGTGTGCAACTCTTATATCATGCAAGTCTTGTCATTTGCATTTAATATGAAATATAACAGTTTTGAACATAAATTAACACATTCTTTCATTTAAAGAAACAATTACTTTAATAAATCAGCTGTTTTGGAGAAAGAGACTGTGACAGTGGTGACAGTGGTGACAGTGGCCTAATTACAATTCATCATGTAAATGTATCATTCTACATCAAATAATAACTAGTATTGTTTAACAGTACTGTTATAAACATCATCATTTTTAAATTGTCAGCTTTATATTGTTGTGAAGCCACTTGAAAATCTGATCAGCTTGGATCGGTAGCTTCTAATAAACCTATTAATCCCCATGGTCAGACAGAACCTGACAGTGTTGATGCATGAGTTCTATACAGGAGCCATCTTGTTTTCCCTCTGTTGTTAGCTACCTTTGACTTCCTCATAAAATGGTTAAATGTATTTCATATTTTACTCTCCAAATACAAAAGAGACAGTGTTGACGCATCATGGTTGTGACACCAGCAACATCAATAAATATGTGAAAATTATGGAATAAAGCTTGTTTGACTTTGTTTTTTTCGTTTATCAGATGTGTAGAATGGAAAGCGGGTCCTCAGCAATATAACTGACCTTGTAGTTGTTTGATTTTATTACTTATTTATAAATATCTGACTTTTTTGGCAACCACAAAATGAGTGTATAAGCAAATATTGTTGAAAATTAACTGATTAACTGGTATGTATATTATATATTTTAAATAATTTTTTCACAGGTTCATATCAAATTGAAATGATAAGATCTTATCTGAGGACACATGCTTTTGTGGGTACGGACCTTGCATATAATCAAGTAATTTATAAAACATCCTCAAATGATCAACCCTGATTATTTAAAATAAGAGAAAATGATTCATTTTCAAAGAAATTGGCACTATTCTTTCATGAGTTGCTCTTTGAATGGCAATACATTTTATTACTGTGAAAGTAATTCTGGGACTGTGGTTTTCCTTACTTTTTTGTACTTCATGTAGATCTTAAATTTAATCCAAAATGGTCTTAAAAAGGTTTTAAAAGTCTTAAATGTAACTTAATGTAACTCGTTCAAACCTGCAGAAATCTTGGACTTATTCTCTTCGTATGTCCGTGATTAAAAGGATAGAACTTGTTGATAATATCTTGTAATGAGACTTCACAGTTCTGAAATGGTTGTTTTGCAATTAAAAGAAAGTAAAATGTAAGAAAACGGTCAATATGAATAGATTTAGTTATTGTGCAGCTGACAGACTTTACAGGAACAGATTGAGGTTTTGTTTCAATTTGTTAAACATCAACTGATAATTGTTCTAATTATTCTGTAGATTATAAAGTGTTTTACAGCTCTATCAGTGAACAGTTTAATCTGACTAAAATGTCTTTGTAATATTTCCACATTGAACTCAAATCACAACACAGAAACAGTGTGAAGGTGTTTTGTGTGTCAGTGTTGACCAGCAGAGGCAGCAGAGATCTGCCAAAACTAAACTAAACACAGAAACCTTTCCTCAAGTCTAGTTGAGCTTCACTGTCCACATTGTGTGCAGGCAGGATCAAAGTGTATCAAAGGTGTACAAGTAGAACGGGTCATCCACGAGCTACAGGGTTGGCAATATCCCAAGTTGCTCCTGAATGCCCGGTCAGCATCTTGCTCCTACGCTGTACAAGTATGTGTCTGATGAGGTAAAGTGCCTTATAAGTGCAGTCCAAAGAAGAGACTCAGCATTTTGGATTTAGGTGAGTTCATATCTACAGTCAAATAAGTAATGGATCTGATACTGAGGAGGGGCGACTCTACAGTACTGCTGCGCCCCTCTGTGGACAAACTGAAAACAAACACCAGAGAAGACCAGAACACAACAGTGTGAAATACACCTACTGATGTACTACTACCTACTACTACTGACCTACTACTGTTTCTTCTTTAAACGAACCACAGAAGAGCAGCCAGCCTGACGAGGTGGGAGTTCTCACAGTGGTTTTTGATTTTGGTTGTAAATGAACTGAGAGAAGTTGATGTTGACTCAGGATACACTTTGAGGTTCAATAAGAATTTCAGTTGAAAACTTTCCAAAGTTAACTAAAATTATCAAGAGAATATGAAGAAACCAGTTTTGACATTATGTCTTAGACCTATGTACTGATCAGCATATGAACTGAAGTTAGCAAACCAGCTAGCTTTGGCCTGAACTATTATCACTAGTCCAGTCACCCCTCAGTCCAACATCTCTAACCCAACTCTAACATGTAGCTTTTTTTTAAATAAAAAGATGGATAGATAGAGTACTTACAACTCTATCTATAATATATTATTTGCTGAGTCTACTCTGATAACTTTATAAAATGTGATTTATTGCTAAATTAAATAAACAACCAAGCCATGTCTAAACTTGTAAAATGTATTCCACTTTATAATCTACAATTCATCAGTTATTTGGACATTTAAGCAACTTTATAATATACAGTTGTTTAAATGTTAAAGTGTCAGTGATAATCCTACACTATAAAATCTATAATAACTCTAGAAGGAGCTATTATGCATTTAAGCGCTTTTAGTTTTGGAGCTAAGTTCATTTTTATGTTACTGTAACAGTCACAGATGCATTATTATATTCTCTTTAAAATAGTAGCCATGTTTGATGTGAGTGTCATGTTACTTTGCATGTGTTAGCTGAAAAATCAATTCATTTATTTTATTTTGTGAGAGTTTTTTTTCTTGATGACATCACCTGTTATTAGTTTACTAACCCGTGCTCCACTAATTTACTATGAATTAAAAGAGAGGTTTTATAATCTGTGACTTAATTCTTGTTCATACTTGACAGTTTTATCTGTTGGAGAGCTCTGACCCTCAGGAAGTAACCCAGTAACCATGACGACTAACTAGTGCTGTAGTCAAGAAGACCGCACCAACCGAGACCGAGACAAGACAAAGACTTTTAGAGGTCGAGACCGCGACAGTACCATATATATCAAAGGCAAATCATGAAAAAACATCAAAGTGTGAGTTTTCTTTTTTATTTCAGTTTGCTTTTAAATAAAGGCGTGCCAGTCACTCTCACACTGAGCTGGGGGAAATCCTTACTACCAATGATTTGAAGTTATTAGCTGTTTTTGAGAGGGTCCTTTTTCACTCTTATCAACAAGGCACGGACAAAAAAGCCTATCAGCGGTGATCTTGACGGGTCTCGTTAAAAGAAACCCGAGACCGAGACAAGACCAACAACCTCAAAAAATGGTCTTGAGACCGGTCTCGAGTACTACAACACTTATACTAACACTATGTGTGTTTGTAGTTATAATAAATGTGTTTATTAAGAGTTAAACCTGAACACTAACACTGGACTATTTTACAGTGTGTTGCTGCTTTTACTGAAAGATATGAATATTTCTTCCATCTCTGACAGAAACTGACCCGTTAACTCCTCTGACAGCACGAGACAACAAACCTCAGTGTGTAACAAGTAACTGGTCGACCAAACCATTGTTCACAGGGAAAGGGGCGGGGTTGTCTGTGCGTTTGTTATAAGCACAGTTATGTGCATGTTATAAGGATTAACAGTATTTACAAAAAGTAATATTGATGGTGTTATGTTTATTTGCATTTAATATAGATAAATAGGCTGGTAAGCATGTTGTAGAAACATTATTTAAGTTGGTATCTGCCAAAAATAACTTTTATAAGCCACAGAGCAACTGCAACAAGTACTGTCCTTTGAAACAAGTCTTACAAATCTTGTAATTAATATCATGACGTTACACACTCTATACAGTAGGTGGCGTCACGCACCTTTAAGTCTTTCAGGTGCGCAGTGTTTTTCTTCCAGGTCGGTGAAGCTATGACCCGCCCTACTCTGCCTCTGATTGGTTAGGACTCGTTGGGTTAGGTAGGGTTCAATGAAAGACAGACTTATTGGGCGGGGAAAAGCTGCGCCATCCAAGGAAAAAAAGTACCGCCTTCAACAAAAAGTGCGCCAAACTTGAATGTGACAGAACAAAGAAGAGGTGTGAGCTCTGAAACGGACCTTTAACATTGTCTAAGTTAGAAAACTAAAACATTGACGTGGAAATAATCTCTTTATATAAATATTTAGCATATAATTTGGTCACAAGCAGATTTTAAAACATTTTTTAAATTCGTATCTGCCATTCAAAGGTCAAAACAACAAGCTTCTTGCTGCTGCTGAGAGAAACTCTGACTGTGGACCAAAGAAGAAATCAGTCCAGGAAAGGAAGAAGTGAGTATTAATATTCTTAATGCATTATTTATTCCTTTTAAAAAACAAACAAAAATAATTTATGCAAGATAAGATTTAAATCACATTAATTACTTACTAACACTAAGTCAGGTTGGAACAGTAAAAGATGAAGAGTCTGACAGATGAGCTCTTGTTTATGTTTAACATTGAAATGTTTATAACTAATAAGTAATACGTGTTTTACTGGATTAATGAGTCCTCTACAGAAACTGAAACGTTCACATGGTTCATTGTTTGAGTGGTGTGATTATCTGCTGTTTATTGTACCCATCTAAGTAGCTGGACTGTTGGATTATTACATCCTCAGCGATAGTTATACCAAAACATCACAACTTAAATTTGAGGGTGTTTACATTGAGTCATGTTTTTAATCTCATGTTAAGTATTACTTATAACTTATTTGAATTAAATAATATTTATTTGTTTTAATAATAATATTTAATCTCTAAAAGTATGAAAACAGTGCTGCATATTTCCAGGTAGGATCTTATTTTATTGTGATTTTGCAGCTCTATCATTGAACTAGGAGTTCAATCCAACTAAAATATCTACGCAATGTGGAAACATTACAATTAAATTACAACACAGAAAACAAGAGAGAGGTGTTTGTATTTCACTGTTGTTGAGAGTTTTCTTGTAGTTTTGCAGAAAAACAGCGTTGGACTACAATAGCTTCAATAAAGGTTTATTAACACGTTATTAACAGTTTCGTGGTTTACAAATCCTGAAAAGCTTTGTCAACATCTGGAACAAACCAGTTTTCTTTTTTATGTGTTGGATAACTCATTGCAGTCTGGCTTATTTTTCTCACTTTTGTCTCTTTATATGTCAGAGATGTCTGTAAAGATTTCAGAGAGTGAATGGAAAACAGCCCTGACCTCCATCCTGGAGCAGCTGGATGACCAGCAATACAAGAAAATGCTGTTTTGTTTCTGTTTTGACAAAATCCCCAAAAGTGTGCAGACTAGCAAGTCCAGAGAGGAGATGCCTCAAACAATCATCCAGATCTTAGGAGTAGATGAATCCATCTCTGCAACCAATGAAGCAATGCTGCTCATTCCAAGGATGGACTCTGCAGTCCAGGACAAGCTGCGTCCCTTTGTGGACAAACTGAGCATCAAACAGGAAGAAGAGACCAAAGGTGAGTTCACAGTTATTAGCTGTTAATGTGAAGCCACTGTAGATGTCTGATATGAGCAGAGAGAGTTTTACGGTTGGTGTCTGAGAAAATGCCCCAAAAATGTTTTCAGCTTCTCAAATGTGATGATTTAATGATTTTCTCCATTATACATGACAGTAACCTGAAAGTTTAGTTGTGAACAGCTGATTTCACCTTTGATCCTGTGAAACTGTAACAGTAATGTTCCACCATGTTCTGATATTTTATAGAAAAAAAGATTCAGTATATTTTTTAGTAGCAGTCTGACATCAACATCATGTCTCCACAGAAAACAAACACATGACATTCAAGTATAAAAGAACCCAACATAAGAAGCATCATTTCAACTTCATTTACAGCTTGTGTTGATTTTAACATGAAGCTGACTAATCTGTGTCTTAAACTTATTAAAATCTCATTTTCAGGGAAGAAGAGGAAACATGAAAGTGATCAGAACTCAGCAGACAAGGAGCCAAAGACTAAACCTAGTAAGTTAATACATGAACACAAACACCAAAAGCTCAGTAGGTAACAGCAAACAGAGAAATAACTCAAAAGAAAAACAAGACAGAAAAGTAGAGAATTCTAATAATATCAAAAATCCAAGCAAAATTTATTTTTTAATATAAGAAATATCATAAAATTAAATGTAATACCCTTCTCAGTCAAACTGGTCAATTAGGCCATCTATTATTTATTGAGAACATACATTTATCTACATTTACTGTAAAAACCGGTGTATAAGTCGCAGTCTGTTTTGGGGGGTGTCATGCGGGACAAACGCTTTTTTATTACAGATTGGTTTATTTGAATGCACCAGTAGTTATTCCTTCATTCATTTATATCCAAAATCTTTTTCAATTTACTTTTATTAGAAACACAATTAAAACACACATATTACTAGGCTTTACGCCAATCTGATCAGTTACATCGGATCAGCGGATATTTAGCATTTTATGTAATCAGTGAGATCGGCTGTAATGTCTTAGTTGGCCGATCCGATCAATGTCGTCGTGTTGGAACTTTTTGCAGATGCTCCCGTTGCATAGATTGAAGATGTTGTGTTTCATCTCATTTACTCTGAAGAAGTTCCACCACCGACATGTTTGATCTGTGATCGGTTTATTTAAACTCACTGATCGGTGATCAGCCCCAAAAATCCTGATCATGTCAAGCCTACATATTACACCCTAAACAGTGTGTTGGGTTAATGGTAAAGTAATGATTTGCTTAAGTGAACTGGACCGGTGTATTAATTCAGACCGGGTTCAGTTAGGCTGAGTTTAAATTAAACTTTTTACAAGAGCACAGTAACTTTACATATTTAATAGAGTGTGTAGATGTGTGCTCACTGTCGCTGGACTCTGTGTCAGTCCCAAAGTCAAACATCCCCTGTTCCATCCAGTGGAAAAACAACAAAGTTAGTGAATCTTTTATTCTTTAGATCTGTGCTCGTCTGTGCGCTTTTGCATATTGTGCTTCAACATCAGCTGCTGTGGCTCAGTTTGGTCTGTAAATACTGAACCATCACAGTAACTAGTGTCTGAATTACTTCTGATCAACACACTGAATCAGCACCAGTGAATGCGCCTGGCTTTTAATTGTATTTTTCTGTACAACATACAACAGTAACGGCTCTATTTTAATTTGCTGCTGAAACAGCTGGAGCTCACGGTGCATGCCTGACACTTCTGTTTATAGAACGTTATAGTTCAGTGTGGACGCTCACATCATTATCTTTATAGTTAAAGTTATTGTTCTTAGTGTGGATGGCCTTTTACAGATCTATGATCACATTCAAATCCAACCTCTCTGTATTTTGCTCCTGTATAGGACACCGGTGTATAAGACGCATCCCACTTTACAATGGAAAAAAAATTGCATTTAAGGTGCACCTTATACACCGGTTTGTACGACGTATGACATTTTGTCAGTAATTCCCAGGTGTTGATGTTGAACTGTAGAAGTAAAGTGTGCATTTAAAATTTTCATTTTCAGAGTTTAAGAAAAACAATGTTGTGAGCGACTCAGATTCTTCTGATGAGGAGCAAAATGTTGCAGCTGGTGAGTTAACACACAACATCACAGATAAAACAGTGATGACAAGTTCTACAAAATAGTCAAAAGTGTGGACACATTTTCTCATTCAGGAAGTCCTGTCCACACTTTTGACTGGACTAGAGAAAAAATTACATCTTTGGCAAAAAATACCGTAACGGACTTAATGTAAGCTGATGCATTTTATGCTTTCTGATTAAGTTTTTATGAAGAGCACTTTATGAAATACCAGGGTTTTTCCTGGCCCAAAATGGGGGGGGGGGGCAATAAGGCCTTTTATTATTTATTATAAGAACATGAATTTCTTTACATTTATAACATATGACATCTTGTTGTTGATGTGTTGATGTCGAACTGTGCAAGTAAAACGTGTTTAACTCTTCAAATGTAATTCTCAGGATCTAAGAAGAACAAAGTTGAGAGCAAAGCAGATTCGTCTGATGAAAAGGAAAATGTTGCAGCTGGTGGGTTAACACACACAACAAAACAGATAAAATAGTGAGTTTTACAAAATATCTACAGCAGGGAGGGTGGGGGCGTTGTGGCTGCTGCTGTGCACACACTCGGAGCAGCTTCTGGTGTGAGTCAGACTGTGCCAGGCAGAGCGACCAAACGCCACCAAAACAGGATCTGACTTGTTTTTTCAGCACATCCCATACGCAGCAAGCTGTAATGTGCTGTCTATTCACACACCTGTCTATCATAGACAGCATGAACCTTTCAGCAGTTTTTGCTACAGTAGCACTTCTGAACGTTCAGATGAGCAAGCATTTGCTTCCTACATGTATCAACGAGCCGTGGATGTCCATGACCCTGTCACAGGTTCATTCATTCATTGTCCTTCCTTAGACCACTTTAGAGAAGTACTGACTACTGCTTACCCAAAAGACCCCAAAGACCTGCTGTTATGGAAATACTCTGACCCAGTCATCTAGCAATTTGTCGCTCAAATCCTTTTGCATGGCTACATCTACCAGCCATGTGCAGGCAGTCTGGGTAAGTAACAAGGGGCCATCAGTGATGGGAGGGGGAAAAATTACAAGGCCCTGGTGGTACTAATCCAGCATTGTCCTCACACTAGACCATTTTTCCTGCTTCCATTACACCAACTTCATGAATTGACTGTTCACTTGCTGCCTAATATATCCCACCCGTTGATAGGTGCCACTTTAATGAGATGATCCATGTTATTCACTTTGCCTTTCAGTGGTTTTAATGTTTAGAATCATCAGTGTATTAAAAATATCATAAATCATATTTTTTTCCCAACCAATTTGTTTAGCCCTTTAACTCTGAATCAAAGGCAAATATATATCTTAGCACATAATTTATAAATGCAGGACCCCCCCCCATGGCAGAACTACATAAAGAGTATTAAAATTATGGTTAAAAAAAACCCCTCAGATTTCAAACGAATCTCACAAAGGGAACATGGAAATCACTTACATTCTGGCAATTTATGTTCAACCTTGGGGAAGTGTCCAGAATTTGCATCTCTGCTGTACACGCTGACACTGCCTGTGATGATGTCATCAGCACTTTACTGCTAGACAGGTTTTCTCACCACCCCAAGACCCCAAGAGGAAGTCCTCAGTGTGGAAACTGACTTTGTGTTTCTTCTTTTAAAGATCAACCAAAGAGCAGCCAACCTGACACGGTAAGAGCCTGAATCTACACATGCTGGCATTATTAAACATATATTTATGCTGTATTTATGATCAAGTTAATAGTTTGGGTTTCAAAGTAAGAGATATAAACATACTTTCCCAAGATAATTATACACCCACATTTATCTAAGGCTGCGTTCACACTGCAGGCAAATCTGATTCAAATCTGATTTTTAGGCCTGACTGTCCACACTGTTTTTAGCAAGTGTCCGAATCAGATTTAGCTCTGTTCAGATTGGGCCACATTAATGACCAATCTGACAGGTTGCTGTGGCAACATCGTTGGAGCGGAGGCGTCATCTAGCATGTATTGTGTGATGTCATATCATTATAACTGCAACAACAAAACATCTAGCTTCTCTTGAACCGAGCCATCTCCCCAAAGATTAAGAATATGGTTTGGTCCTCTGTCCATGGACTGATGTTTACGTCCTCCGTTGCCTCCAGTGATATCCCCTAGCAACAACAACTGGAATAAGTCCTCCAGTGATATCACCTAGCAACAACAACTGAAATAAGTCCTCCAGTGATATCACCTAGCAACAACAACTGGAATAAGTCCTCCAGTGATGTCACCTAGCAACAACAACTGGAATAAGCGGGTCTGGTGTCGCATAGAGTGACGTAGCGTAGAGACGTAGAGAGACGTCACGGACAGTCAAATCCGATCTGAGTGTTTGGAGCTGTTCAGACTCAGACACATCTGTCCAAATGAGATTTGAAACTTCCTCCTAAAGGTGGTTTCAATCTGGTTTGCAAAAATCAGATCTCATGTGATTTTGATGTGATGTTCAGACTTCATAAGAGCCATCTGGTTCCAATCTAGATGGGCTAAAAATCGGATTGCGGCTTGCAGTGTGAACGCGGCCCAAATATTCCCAATAGAGGCAAAAATTAGGCAATCAAAACTTCACTGGAGTGATACATTTATCACAACAGTTTCTGTTCAAAGAAACTTTAACTTTAGAACTTTAATGGTCGGTCGGAACAAAACCTCAACATAAAATTTTCTTTTCTCCTCCAGCAGGGGGCGTTTATCAAATACAGTCACTCTGGTTGATGCTCTGTTGTCTTGGTTTTAATGTAAAGCAGTGAGTCATGCTCGCAGCAACAGTGTCACTGAGTTTTTAAGCTGAGTTCAGACAGACAGCAGTCCTGTGTGAAAACATGAAGCCCCTTCATCCATTTCAGTTAGAATAGATAATGCAGAGGGCTCTGGCAAAAAAAGTTGAACCTGGCTCAGCCTTTGGCAGCGTTGCATCAAAGCCTCTTTTCTTATTGATTTGAGTTTTATGATACTAACATATGTTAATTTTCCAGGAGAGAAAGATTCCATCATGGGTGAGTGCATTTCTTTAGGACTTTGTAGTGATTCATCCAGACGTTCACGTTTACATTTATGTTGCTCTGACATTTCTTTGTCTCCTTTTTGTGTCCAGAGAAAATCCATCAAAGATGTACTGACCAGTGGTGGCCTGGATAAGAAACCCATCGTTGGGAAAGTTGTCCAGAAATCTGCTCTGCGAACATACCAACCCAAAGGCAAGAAGAAAAGGTTTTTCTTTCACCTGGGAGTCTGTGATGAGACGGCCTGCATTAAAGTCATGGTGTACAATGGAAAAGATCGCTATGAAGAATTCCAGAAGCAGAGCTGCTACATATTCAAAAATGTAATCATGGATGAAAATGTCATGAAATTTATCACAGATAGCAAAAAGTCAAAGACGAATCCCATTGATGTCCCAGAAGAGCTGGAGATGGAAGCCGAAATGCTCATTTATCCCCAGAAGCCAGTTTGCTGCATAGCAAAGGCCAAAGTATATGATAACAAGACAGCAGTGAGCGTTGAAGGAACTGCAACAGAGGTGAGTTCCCATGAGACATTCAGCCATGCTAATTGAGAGAAGTGCCAAAAAATTGGCTCATCTGCCAATGTGACAACAATGTAATACTGTTTTAATTTACGATACGATATACTTTATTGTCCCTTTTGTGAAATTTTTTTTTTGACTCAAACTGATACATAAATAAATTACATCCAACAAACAAAAACAACAAAAAAGAACATCCACATATTGCACGTAGCCCCACAGAGTATATTGCACATATGACATATTACACATATCCCAGTGGAAAGGTGAAAAGATAAAAACACCATTGCACGAACCCCACAGCCTCCAGTGAATGAATCCAGTTGAGGTGTGAATGAGTTTATACACCAACAACATAAGAGAAATGAACATGCAGTCATACACACAGAATATAAATAATAGGCTAAGCACTCTAATAGTAAATACATGTTATTTTCCCATTTCAAGTATAATAAGGGCTGCATTGTATGTAAGTATAATAATGTCTGCTCCACAAATTTGTGCTTTGACTATAATGATGCCACAGTCTCTACAGTACACTCAACCATGAACCTGAACAGCTAAACGTAATACTAATGCTTCGTTGTCTGCGTAGAGACATCAGCATCCATATAATGAGCAATGGTGTATGTCTAAGAATTAGTATATATGCTGTTGAAAAGTGGTGGGTGGTGAATGGAACACAAGTTGACATGTTTATCTCTACCATTTTGGCTTGTGGCACTTAAACTGTAGTGTGCCTCGTCCTCACAAACAAACCAAATCCCTTCTTGTTTCCTTTTTGCTTCCTGTGAGTTTACCTCCAAGCTCTTCTTCTCAAAACTGAGCCATTTTATAGCAAAGACTCACTGACCTCAGGTTATGTTACATGAAATGTGAAATCCAGTTGATAGATGACAGCAGATCTACACATTAGACAAATCCAGTGTAGCTAAAGATTTCACAATCTGTTGATGAATTTGTTCAACATAAATAAACTTGTTGGATTGTTTCCATTGTTGTTTGTTGTTCAGATTGGTCCTGTCGAACACGTCAAAGTGAAGAACCAACGCAGAAAGAAAGAAAATAAAGAAAAGAAAGATTTCCACCTTAAAGATGACACCGGTTCCATCCGCATCACCTTGTGGGGCAAAGACGTCGCTCAGATCAGAGGAATATCAAATGGAGACTTCGTCAGAGTGACCAACGTGAAGACCAATCACTACTATGACACCGTCTCTCTGAACTCAACAGATTTCACCAGAATTTGCAAGGTAGCCTCCACACACTGCACACTGTTCCACTGATGCCAGTTTAGTATATTTTAGTTTTTCTCTCAACACACAGAAGCAGTGTTTGTTGTTCAGTTTGCTGGTAGAATGAAGTGCTTCTGCATTTCATAATCACTGACACTATACTGCAAATGTAGGGTGGAACTATTAAATACTTAATAGTATAATAATAGAAAACTGTTGATGCCATTTTCTCCTAACTGTAGTGTAAGTGAAGCAGTTGTCATGACTGACCTGGACTGAGTTTTATGGTCATTTTATTTCATCAGTTTTTTGATGAGTTTTTCTATGTATTGTCTTGTTTAGTTCTGATTTTGTGAGTTTTGTGTAAGTGAAAAGCTCCTCTAGGGACCTAGAGTTATTATTAGTATGTGTAAGAAATGTAATAAACATAACGTCCTCTGCGCTGCTTAGCTGTGATTCTCAGTGTATTTCCTGACTCTGACTCTGACTGTGAATGTTTGTGTTTGCAGATACAAAGCGCGGCCATCCAGAATGTCGAAGCTGAGATCATAGGAATCATCTCAGCCAATATGACGGAGACTCACCTGGATGCAAGCATCAATGACAAGGTGGAGACGTTGTTTGTGGCTTCTAAACTTCTGGCAGAGGTGTTTGAGGTCAGACTGGAAGGTGACTTGACAGATATGTTCATTAAAAAAATCCCTTTCAAAGCAAATGTGGAAATAAAAGGAAGTCAAATCAATAAAATCAATAAAATCAAAGCCAGTAAAGAGATGTAAAAGCCCCCCCCACACACACACACACAGAGTCAGGGGTCCTGTGTGTAATGATGGTGGATTTGCTTGTTTTGCCAGAAGGTTAAAAAACACATTGGCACGCATTTAGCATTAAAGAAAATGTTTGACTTTTATAAATGTCTTTTGTTCATTTTCATTTTTTCTGTGTTTTGTTTCCTGCTGTGTCCTACAGTAGTCTTAAGAGTAAAGGGCCGTCCACACTAAGACCAATAACTATAATAATAACTAAAGATAAGGATGAGAGCATCCACCCTACAGCTGCTGGTTCCAGCTGTGTCTGCAGCTAATGAGAATAGATATAGATGAGCTGTTACTACTGTATGCTGAACAGATAGGTGCTGATTCAGTGTGATGATCAGAAGTATTTCAGACACTAGTTGCTGTGATGTTTCAGTATTTACAGACCAAACTGAGCCGACTCACAGCAGAACATTATGAAGCATACTATGAGCACAGATCTGAAGTCTTAAACATCCAATAACTTTGTTGTTTTTTCACATTATAATAGAGAACAAAGTTCCATCATCTTTGTTTTAATAAAGACTGTCTAAATAAATCATGTCATTCTGCCTCAGTTTACAGTGAGAGAGGAACAAAGCCTCATTATAGTTAATAAAGCCATCAATCAGTTTCCAAAATGATTTACTGTAAATGTCAGGCTGCTGTACAGTTTATAGGAAGGACTCTGATTGGCTTTCCCTCTGAAAGTGATCCAGTGATATCGTTTAACACTGTCAGAACAGTTGTGATGTGGACTCTGTCATCCACTGGAGTTAAAACAATTTTAAAAACTATATAGTTATAGTTCTTGGTGTGGACGGGCCTTAAGAGTCCTAACGTTTCAGGGCATTTCTGTTCATCTGTGTTAAAGAGGTTTTGTAAATAGATTGAGTTCTTTCTACTAAATTCACCCCCAAATGTTAATATTTTTAAATCCAGGTTAAATGGTTAAATGTTTCTCTTTCCATGTACTTATGATTGAGCTCCTTTAAAGCACTTTAAACTTTAGTCTTTCATTTGCTCTGTATCTTCTTTCAATCATTTTAAAGCAAATCATTATTTTATTTCCTTGCCACTGTCACCAAGTGTGTCTCATGTGGGAATGTTGGGTCTCTTTAAAGTTAAAACCTGAAGAGTTCGGTTTAGACCTGCTCTATGTGGCGCTATACAAATAAAGATTGATTGATTTATGCTGCACTCTCATATTGTATGCTCTATTTTAGTCTAGCTTTTTATTTTCTTTCTTCTCTCTATTTTTCTGTACTTTGTTTTATTTTTATTACTGGGGTTTTTTATTGTATGTTTTAATATTTCCAATTTTTACTGTTCAATTTATACTTTTTTAATTTTAAATTACAATTGTTTTGTTTTTTAATTGCATGTTTTTAATCCTTCCAATTGTTACTTTTAAATCATCTGACATTTGTTTTGCTGTAAAGCACATTGAGTTTCCCCTGTGTATGAAATATGCCATATAAATAAATCTACTTTGCCTTTCCTTGCCTTGCTTACACAGACTAAAATATCTACATAATATTTCGACAGAGTTTTGTATGTCAGTGTTGACGAGCAGAGGCAGCAGAGATCCGCCGACACTCCACAAAACACTGAGACGTTTCTTCAAGTCAAGCTTAACAGTCAACCCAGTGTGTGCTGGCAGGGTGTAAGTCTAACAAGGGTGCACAATATATACAGATTTTTAGAAATGATTAAAATACGCATACAATGTTAACATGAAGGTGCTTACAAACACAAAAAATGACTGCACACTTTCTCCAAAACACAAAACTGATCAAACTCAAAATGTTTGTAAAACTGCAAAAAATGCACTTTATTTAAACATCATGCTCACCAACAGACTGACAGGCTCTATAACGGGCCTGGTGATAAACGTCTAAAAGCAATTAATAGTTCAGTAAAGTACTTAGAAAAGAGCAGGAATACAAAGGTCTCACCACAAAACTATCAAAATACAAGAAGATGCTTTTGTGTATGGAAACATTCGCCCTAAAACTCCCAGCTCTTCCTGTCCAGATGCTGAAGTGTCCTTGAGCAACACTGAACCCCAAGTTGCTCCTGAAGGTCCTATCAGTGCCTTGCAGAGCAGCTCTGACAGGTCTTTGTCTGATAAAGTAGAAAAGTTCTTTATAAGTGCAGTCTGTTCCATTTAGGTCAAAAGAAGAGATCTAACACTTTGTAGTAGATTAGTTCATATCTACAGTCAAAGAAGTAATGGATCTGATGCTGATGAGGGACTCAACAGTCCTACTGCGCCCCTCTGTGGACAAACTGAATACCAGAAAACAAGAGTGAGTTCAGTTATCAAAGAAAGATTTGCAGAACACAACAGTGTGAAATACACCTACTGATGTACTACTACCTACTACTACTGACCTACTACTGTTTCTTCTTTAAACGGACCACAGAAGAGCAGCCAGCCTGACGAGGTGGGAGTTCTCACAGTGGTTTTTGATTTTGGTTGTAAATGAACTGAGAGAAGTTGATGTTGACTCAGGATACACTTAAAGGTTCATATGTAAGAATTGACCAGAACTTTAGTTGAAAACTTTCCGAAATTAACTAATATTATCAAGAGAATATGAAGAAATCAGTTTTGACATTATGTCTAAGACCTCTATGTACTGATCAGCATATGAACTGAAGTTAGCAAACCAGCTAGCTTTGGCCTGAACTATCTACTATCACTAGTCCAGTCGGCCCTCAGTCCAACATCTCTAACATAACTCTAACAGCTATAGCATTTTTTAAAAAAGTTCAATAGATAGATGACTAGATAGAGTACTTTATTAATCCCTGAAGGCAATTTAAGTGTTACAGAAGCCAGTTAATATCTTAATATCTGCTTCAGTTGAAATAATGTTATTGACCTGTGCTCTATTAATTTACTGTATTTTAAAGGAGAGCTTTTATTATCTGTGACTATTGTAGTGTTTCTATTGTTTCTTGTTCATACCTCCATAGCTCTGACCCTCATCAAGTAACCTAGTAACCATGACGACTAACACTATACTAACCTGTGTGTTTGTAGTTATAATAAATGCCTCCTGTTTATTTCATAAAGGGAGTGGTGATGTTTATTAAGAGCTTAACCTGAACACTAACACTGGACTATCTTTACAGTGTGTTGCTGCTTTTACTGAAATAAAAGATCTGAATACATATCACAGAGAAGCTGAACCATTTTACAGCACAAGACAAAATGACAGAAACGAAACTTAAAGTAACTGGTCGGCGAAACCATTGTTCACAGGGAAAGGGGGAGCTGTGAGTTTGAAACTAGATGTTATAAGTCTTAACATTGATTGAGGTTTGATGAAGGTTTAATAGCGATTTAGAAAAGTAAAATATTGATGGCATTAAATGTAGATTAATAACGAGGGAAGAATGTTGTAGAAACATAATTTAAGTTGGTATCTACCAAACGTAACTTCTTCCCGCCACTGACTGCAGCTTGGAATGTTTTCTTCTAGAAAGGTGAGGCTATGACCCGCCCTCCTCTGCCTCTGATTGGTTAGGACTCGCTGGGTTAGTTAGGTAAGCCATTAGAAAACCGACTAGAGGCATCTAGGCACCTAGAGGAAAAAGTACTCTGAGTGCCAAACCTTGTTCATAGCTTAAGGAAGAGCTGTGTGTTTATCAGACGTTACACTGACGTGGAAATATCTGTCTTCATAGATATATCATAAATATTTGAGCATTTTGCTTCTGTGCCAAGCAGGTTGTAAAACATTTAAGTTGGTATCTGCCACTCAAACAACTTCTTGCTGCGACTGAGAGCAACTCTGACTTTGGACTCTGAAAGAAGAAACTAGTCCAGACAAGGAAGAAGTGAGTATTAATATTTCTAACAACACATTCCTTTTAAAAATGAATCTACTATTAAGATCCTTATTCACATTAATTACAAACTAACACTAAACTAGTCAGATTGGAAAAAGGAAAGATGAAGAGTCTGAAAAATTAGCTCTTCCTGTGTTTAACAGAACTGTAATGATAATAACTAATAACTAATAACTAATAACTGGTTTTACTGGATTAATGTGTTTTGTACAGTAACTGAAATGTAGGTGTGGTTCCTTTTCTTTGCTCTTTTATCGATTTACTACTTTGAAATGCTTATTATTGGAATTCAATAATACGTAGTTAATATTCCCATATCTCTGAAATTTAAGAAACAATGCTACACATTCCCAGGTAGGATCTTATTTTGCTGTTAAGTGGTTTTACAGCTCTATCAGTGAACTGGGAGTTTATGCAAGTTTTGCCTTCATTTGGAATAGACATGTTTTTGCAATGTTACAACATGTTCTTTGGGTGGTGGTTTAATTGTTTGTATCTGGCTCATGTTTCTCACTTTTCTGTCTCTCGTCTCTTTGTGTGTCAGAGATGTCTACAGATATTTCAGAGAGTGAATGGAAAACAGCCCTGACCTCCATCCTGGAGGAACTGGAAGAACAGCAATACAAGAAGATGCTGTGTTGTTCCTATTTTGACAAAATCCCCAAAAGTGTTAAGACTGGCAAGTCCAGAGAGGAGATGCCTCAAACAATCATCCAGTACTTAGGAGTAGATGAGTCCATCTCTGCAACCAATGAAGCAATGGATCAAATACCGAGGAAGGACTCTGCAGTCCAGGACAAGCTGCGTCCCTTTGTGAACAAACTGAGCATCAAATGTAAAGGAGAGACCAAAGGTGAGTTCAGTCATTAGCTGTTAATGTGAAGCCACTGTAGATGTCTGATATGAGCACAGAGAGTTTTATGGTTGGTGTCTGAGAAACAGCAGGTGGCAGCACAGACCAGGTTTCTGCAGCTTCACCAAGTTACATTTAAGACTTTAAGGCATTTTTAATGTAAAAAACAAACTGTTCAGTTTCTCAATTGTGATTATTTAATGCTTTTCTTCATAATACATGACAGTAAATTGAAACTTTGGTTTTGGATAGCTGGTCACAGAAAACACATTTTAAGATTTCACCTTTGATCCTGGGAAGCTGTAACAGTAATGTTTCACCTTGTTGATACTTTATAAAGAAAAAAAGATTACATATATATTTTGTCAGTAGTGAATATAGCTGTTAGTTGCAGTCCTACAGTTACATCATGTCTCCACCGAGAAAAGGTGACAGTGGAATAGCCACAACCTTTCTCAAAAATGCTAAATAACAGAAACCCTTTGTTTGATTGTTCTGATGGACTCCATGAAGGAAAGGTAGGAGAAACAACCAGAAACCACAGGGTGATGATGATGATGACAATGGCTGAAACCAAAGTTAGGTTTCTTAGAAGATACACAACAACATGTCTGTGAATCTACCTGGAGTGTTTTAGGTAACATCTGACAGCAGATCAAGGTGTTTATTGATTCAGTTCCTGTCAGTAGGTGGGTCCAAAAACAAACATATGACATTCAAGTATAAAGGAAACCGATACAGGAACGTCTCAGAGTGATTCCTTCTTTCAGCCTGGAGAAGCATCATTTCAACTTAATTCATCAAAATCTTGTGTTGATCTTGACCTGAAGCTGACCAATCTGTTTCTTAAACTTATTAAAATGTCATTTTCAGGGAAGAAGAGGAAATATGAAAGTGATCAGAACTCAGCGGACAAGGAGCCAGAGATTAAAACTAGTAGGTTAATACATGAACATTAACACATACAGTACAGGTCCGCCTGCTGCTGCTGTTGACCACAACACAAACTGTCAAACTGCAGTTGGCATTTTTTGGCTTGCATTATATGATAACTACTAAGAACATTGATTTATTTGCATTTATATCACATTTTGTCGTAGTTCCCAGGTGTTGCTGTGGAGCTGTGCAAGTAAAATGTGTGTTTAACTTTTCAAATTTCATTTTCAGAGTTTAAGAAGAACAAAGCTGAGAGCGACACAGGTTCTTCTGATGAGGAGCAAAATGTTGCAGCTGGTGGGTTAACACACACAACACAGCAGATAAAATAGTGAGTTTTACAAAATATCTACAGCAGGGAGGGTGGGGGCGTTGTGGCTGCTGCTGTGCACACACTCGGAGCAGCTTCTGGTGTGAGTCAGACTGTGCCAGGCAGAGCGGCGGCTGCATCAGAGGAGTGCATGTTTCTGTACAGACTGCTTTTTAAAAATCGTCCGGCCAATTAAAAACATGCTGATCCCGTTAATATGAGAAATTACGGTCGACCTCTAGTCCCCCTCATGCCACCAAAACAGCTCTGACCCATTGATGCATGGACTCCAAAAACCTCTGAAGGCGTCCTCTGGTATCTGACAGCAAGACATGGGCAGCTGGGTCCCATATGCAGCAAGCTGTAATCTGCTGTCTATTCACACACCTGTCTATCATAGACAGCATGAACCTTTCAGCAGTTTTTGCTACAGTAGCACATCTGAACGTTCAGATGAGCAAGCCTTTGCTTCCTACATGTATCAACGAGCCGTGGATGTCCATGACCCTGTCACAGGTTCATTCATTCATTGTCCTTCGTTAGACCACCTTAGAGAAGTACTGACCACTGCTTACCCAAAAGACCCCAAAGACCTGCTGCTATGGAAATACTCTGATCCAGTCGTCTAGCAATTTGTCGCTCAAATCCTTTTGCATGGCTAGATCTACCAGCCATGTGCAGGCAGTCTGGGTAAGTAACAAGGGGCCCTCAGTGATGGGAGGGGGAAATGTAGTTACAAGGCCCTGGTTGTACTAATCCAGCATTGTCCTCACACTTGACCATTTTCCCTGCTTCCATTACACCAATTTCATGAATTGACTGTTCACTTGCTGCCTAATATACCCCCCCCCCCCAAATGAATCTCACAAAGGAACATGGAAATGACTTACATTATGGTAACATATGACCAAAATGGAGAAACTCAGAAGTGTCCAGAATTTGCATCTCTGCATGCTGAAACTGCCTGAGATGATGTCATCAGCACTCATTAACCTGCTCTTTACTGCTAGACAGGTTTTCTCACTGACCCCAAGACAAGAGGAAGTCCTCAGTGTGGAAACTGACTGTTTGTTTCTTCTTTTAAAGATCAACCAAAGAGCAGCCAACCTGACACGGTAAGAGCCTGAATCTACACATGCTGGCATTATTAAACATATATTTATGCTGTATTTATGATCAAGTTAATAGTTTGGGTTTCAAAGTAAGAGATATAAACATACTTTCCCAAGATAATTATACACACACATTTATCCAAGGCTGCGTTCACACTGCAGGCAAATCTGATTCAAATCTGATTTTTAGGCCTGACTGTCCACACTGTTTTTAGCAAGTGTCCAAATGGGATTTGGCTCTGTTCAGATTGGGCCACATTAATGACCACTCTGACAGGTTGCCGTGGCAACATCGTTGGAGCAGAGGCGTCATCTAGTGTGTATTGTGTGATGTCATATAATTATAACTGCAACAACAAAACCTCTAGCTTCTCTTGAACTGAGCCATCTCCCCAGAGATTAAGAATTTGGTTTGGTCCTCTGTCCATGGACTGATGTTTACGTCGTCCGTTGCCTCCAGTGATATCACCTAGCAACAACAACTGGAATAAGTCCTCCAGTGATATCACCTAGCAACAACAACTGGAATAAGTCCTCCAGTGGTATCAGCTAGCAACAACAACTGGAATAAGTCCTCCAGTGATATCACCTAGCAACAACAACTGGAATAAGCGCAGGTCTGGTGTCTCATAGAGTGACGTAGCGTAGAGACGTAGAGAGACGTCACAGACAGTCAAATCCAATATGAGTGTTTGGAGCTGTTCAGACTCAGACACATCTGTCCAAATGAGATTTGAAACTTCCTCCCAAAGGTGGTTTCAATCTGGTTTGCAAAAGTCAGATCTCATGTGATTTATGACTGTTCAGACTTCATAAGAGCCATCTGGTTCCAATCTAGATGGGCTAAAAATCGGATTGTGGCTTGCAGTGTGAACACAGCCCAAGTATTCCCAATAGAGGCAAAAATTAGGCAACCAAAACTTCACTGGAGTGATACATTTATCACAACAGTTTCTGTTCAAAGAAACTTTAACTTTAGAACTTTAATGGTCGGTCAGAACAAAACCTCAACAGACAATTTCTTTTCTCCTCCAGCAGGGGGCGTTTATCAAATACAGTCACTCTGGTTGATGCTCTGTTGTCTTGGTTTTAATGTAAAGCAGTGAGTCATGCTCGCAGCAACAGTGTCACTGAGTTTTTAAGCTGAGTTCAGACAGACCGCAGTCCTGTGTGAAAACATGAAGCCCCTTCATCCATTTCAGTTAGATCAGAAAGTTGAACCTGGCTCAGCCTTTGGCAGCGTTGCATCAAAGCCTCTTTTCTTATTGATTTGAGTTTTATAATACTAAACATATGTTTATTTTTCAGGAGAGAAAGATTCCATCATGGGTGAGTGCATTTCTTTAGGACTTTGTAGTGATTCATCCAGACGTTCATGTTTACATTTATGTTGCTCTGACATTTCTTTGTCTCCCTTTTGTGTCCAGAGAAAATCCATCAAAGATGTACTGACCAGTGGTGACCTTGGTAAGAAACCCATCGCTGGGAAAGTTGTGCAGAAATCTGCTCTGCGCACATACCAAACCAAAGACAAGAAGAAAAAGTTTTTCTTTTGCCTGGGGATCAGTGATGAGACAGCCTGCATTAAAGTCATGGTGTACAATGGAAAAGATCACTATGAAAAATTCCAGAAGCAGAGCTTCTACATATTCAGAGATGTAATCATGGATGAACATGGCATGAAATTTACCAAAGTGAGCAAAGTGTCAAAGACGAAGCCCTTTGATGTCCCAGAGGAGCTGGAGATGGGAGCTGAAATGCTCATTTATCCCCAGAAGCCAGTTTGCAGCATAGAAAAGGCCAACACATATGATAACCTGACAGCAGTGAGCGTTGAAGGAACTGTAACAGAGGTGAGTTCCCATGAGACATTCAGCCATGCTAATTGAGAGAAGTGACAACAATGTAATACTGTTTTAATTTACGATGCAATATACTTTATTGTCCCTTTTGTGAAATTTGTTTTGGACTCAAGCTGATACATAAAATTATATATATAATTATATCCAATGCAAAAAACTAAACAAAAACAACAAAAAAGAACATCCACATATTACACGTAGCCCCACAGAGTGTATTGCACATATGACATATTACACATATCCCAGTGAAAAGGTAAAAAGATAAAAACACCATTGCACGAACCCCACAGCCTCCAGTGAATGAATCCAGTTGAGGTGTGAATAAGTTTATACACCAACAACATGAGAGAAATGAACATGCAGTCATACTCACAGAATATAAATAATAGGCTAAGCACTCTAATAGTAAATACATGTTATTTTCCCATTTCAAGTATAATAATGTCTGCTCCACAGATCTGTGCTTTGACTATAATGACGCTTCACAATCTCCACAGTACACTCAACCATGAACCTGAACACCTGTGATCAGCTAAACATAATGCTAATGCTTCGTTGTCTGTGTAGAGACATCAGCATCCATATAATAAGCAATGGTGCATGTCTAAGAATTAGTATATGCTGTTGAAAAGTGGTGAGTGGTGAATGGAACACAAGTTGACATGTTTATCTCTACCATTTTGGCTTGTGACACTTAAACTGTAGTGTCATAAGCCATGCCTCGTCCTCACAAACAAACCAAATCCCTTCTTGTTTCCTTTTTGCTTCCTGTGAGTTTACCTCCAAACTCTTTTTCTCAAAACTGAGCCATTTTATAGCAAAGACTCACTGACCTCAGGTTATGTTACATGAAATGTGAAATCCACACATTAGACAAATCCAGTGTAGCTAAAGATTTCACAATCTGTTGATGAATTGGTTGAACATAAATAAACTTGTTGGATTGTTTCCATTGTTGTTTGTTGTTCAGATTGGTCCTGTCGAACACGTCAAAGTGAAGAACCAACGCAGAAAGAAAGAAAAGCAAGATTTCCACCTTAAAGATGACACCGATTCCATCTGCATCACCTTGTGGGGCAAAGACATCGCTCAGATCAAAGGAATATCAAACGGAGACTTCGTCAGAGTGACCAACGTGAAGACCAAACGCTACTATGACACTGTCTCTCTGAGCTCAACAGATTTCACCAGAATTTGCAAGGTAGCTTCCACACATGCTGCAGGCTGTTCCACTGATGTTAGTTTAGTACATTTTAGTTTTTCTCTCAACACACAGAAGCAGTGTTTGTTGCTCAGTTTGCTGGTAGAATGAAGTGCTTCTGCATTTCATAATCAGTGACACTATACTGCAAATGTAGGGTGGAATTATTGAATACTTCATAGTATAATAATAGAAAACTGTTGATGCCATTTTCTCCTAACTGTAGTGTAAGTGAAGCAGTTGTCATGACTGGTCTGGACTGAGTTTTATGGTCATTTTATTTCATCAGTCTTTGTGTTTTGTGCAGTTTTTGTATGTATTGTCTTGTTTTGTGAGTTTTGTGTAATTGAAAAGCTCCTCTAGGGAGTTATTAGTATGCTGTGTAAAAAATGTAATAAACATGACGTCCTCTGTGAATGTTTGTGTTTGCAGATACAAAGCGCGGCCATCCAGAATGTCGAAGCTGTGATCATAGGAATCGTCTCAGCCAGTATGACGGAGACTCAGCTGGACGCAAACATCAATGGCGAGGGGGCGACGTTGGTTGTGGCTTCTAAACTTCTGGCAAAGGTGTTTGAGGTCAGACTGGAAGGTGACTTGACAGATAGGTTCCTTGAAAAAATGCCTTTCAAAGCAAATGTGGAAATAAAAGGAAGTCAAATCAATAAAATCAAAGCCAGTAAAGAGATGTAAAAGCCCCCCCCCCCACACACACACACACAGTTAGGGGTGCTGTGTGTTATGATGGTGGCTTTCCTTGTTTTGCCAGAAGGTTAAAAACACATTGGCACACATTTAGCATTAAAGAAAATGTTTGACTTTTATAAATGTCTTTTGTTCATTTTCATTTTTTCTGTGTTTTGTTTCCTGCTGTGTCCTACAGTAGTCTTAAGAGTAAAGGGCCGTCCACACTAAGAACAATAACTATAATAATAACTAAAGATAAGGATGAGAGCATCCACACTACAGCTGCTGGTTCCAGCTGTGTCTGCAGCTAATGAGAATAGATATAGATGAGCTGTTACGGCTGTATGTTGAACAGATAGGTGCTGATTCAGTGTGATGATCAGAAGTATTTCAGACACTAGTTGCTGTGATGTTTCAGTATTTACAGACCAAACTGAGCCGACTCAAAGCAGAACATTATGAAACATACTAAGAGCACAGAGCTGAAGTCTTAAACATCCAATAACTTTGTTGTTTTTTCACATTATAATAGAGAACAAAGTTCCAGCATCTTTGCATTAATAAAGACTCTCTAAATAAATCATGTCATTCTGCCTCAGTTTGCAGTGAGAGAGGAACAAAGCCTCATTAAAGTGAATAAAGCCATCAATCAGTTTCCAAAAATGATTTACTGTAAATGTCAGGCTGCTGTACGGTTTATAGGAAGGATTCTGATTGGCTGTCAGTGTTTCTATCGTTCATCAAATCACTCTGAAAGTGATCCAGTGATATCGTTCAACACTGTCAGAACAGTTATGGACTGATGTGGACTTTGTCATCCACTGGAGTTAAAACAATTTTAAAAACTATATAGTTATAGTTCTTGGTGTGGACGGGCCTTAAGAGTCCTAACGTTTCAGGGCATTTCTGTTCATCTGTGTTAAAGAGGTTTTGTAAATAGATTGAGTTCTTTCTACTAAATTCACCCCCAAATGTTAATATTTTTAAATCCAGGTTAAATGGTTAAATGTTTCTCTTTCCATGTACTTATGATTGAGCTCCTTTAAAGCACTTTAAACTTTACTCTTTCATTTGCTCTGTATCTTCTTTCAATCATTTTAAAGCAAATCATTATTTTATTTCCTTGCCACTGTCACCAAGTGTTGCTCATGTGGGAATGTTGGGTCTCTTTAAAGTTAAAACCTGAAGAGTTCGGTTTAGACCTGCTCTATGTGGAAAGAGCCTTGAGATAACTTTGGTGTGATTTGGCGCTATACAAATAAAGATTGATTGATTTATGCTGCACTCTCATATTACCGTATATGCTCTATTTTAGTCTAGCTTTTTATTTTCTTCTCTCTATTTTTCTGTACTTTGTTTTATTTTTATTATTGGGGTTTTTTATTGTATGTTTTAATATTTCCAATTTTTACTGTTCAATTTATACTTTTTAAAATTTTAATTACAATTGTTTTGTTTTTTAATTGCATGTTTTTAATCCTTCCAATTGTTACTTTTAAATCATCTGACATTTGTTTTGCTGTAAAGCACATTGAGTTTCCCCTGTGTATGAAATGTGCCATATAAATAAATCTACTTTGCCTTTCCTTGCCTTGCTTACACAGACTAAAATATCTACATAATATTTCGACAGAGTTTTGTATGTCAGTGTTGACGAGCAGAGGCAGCAGAGATCCACCGACACTCCACAAAACACTGAGACGTTTCTTCAAGTCAAGCTTTACAGTCAACCCAGTGTGTGCTGGCAGGGTGTAAGCGTAACCAGGGTGCACAATATATATACAGATTTTTAGAAATGATTAAAATACTCATACAATGGTAACATGAAGGTGCTTAAAAAGACAAAAAATGACTGCACACTTTCTCCAAAACACAAAACTGATCAAACTCAAACTGTTTGTAAAACTGCCAAAAATGCACTTTATTTAAACATCATGCTCACCAACAGACTGACTGGCTCTATAACGGGCCTGGTGTTAAACGTCTAACAGCAATTAATAGTTCAATAAAGTACTTAGAAAAGAGCAGGAATACAAAGGTCTCACCACAAAACTATCAAAATACAAGAAGATGCTTTTGTGTATGGAAACATTCCCCCTAAAACTCCCTCACTTCCTGTCCAGGTGCTGAAGTGTCCTTGAGCAACACTGAACCCCAAGTTGCTCCTGAAGGTCCTATCAGTGCCTTGCAGAGCAGCTCTGACAGGTCTTTGTCTGATAAAGTAGAAAAGTGCTGTATAAGTGCAGTCTGTTCCTTTTAGGTCAAAAGAAGAGATCTAACACTTTGTAGTAGATTAGTTCATATCTACAGTCAAAGAAGTAATGGATCTGATGCTGATGAGGGACTCAACAGTCCTACTGCGCCCCTCTGTGGACAAACTGAATACCAGAAAACAAGAGTGAGTTCAGTTATCAAAGAAAGATTTGCAGAACACAACAGTTTGAAATACACCTACTGATGTCTGTTACTTCTTTAAACGAACAACAGAAGAGCAGCCAGCCTGATGAGGTGGGAGTTCTCACAGTGGTTTTTGATTTTGGTTGTAAATGAACTGAGAGAAGTTGATGTTGACTCAGGATACACTTAAAGGTTCATATGTAAGAATTGACCAGAACTTTAGTTGAAAACGTTCTGAAATTAACTAATATTACCAAGAGAATATGAAGAAATCAGTTTTGACATTATGTCTAAGACCTCTATGTACTGATCATTACATGACCTGAAGTTAGCAAACCAGCTAGCTTTGGCCTGAACTATCTACTATCACTAGTCCAGTCGGCCCTCAGTCCAACATCTCTAACATAACTCTAACAGCTATAGCATTAAAAAAAAATTCAATAGATAGATGGCTAGATAGAGTACTTTATTAATCCCTGAAGGCAATTTAATTGTTACAGAAGCCAGTTAATATAAATCAAACTACAATAATAATGAGGAAGGTAAAATAAACAAATGCAAGTGAAGGCTTAATACAATAACTACACTAAACCAACTAAAACAAACTACAAGAAGAAGTGATTTTATCTTAATATCTGCTTCAGTTGAAATAATGTTATTGACCTGTGCTCTACTAATTTACTGTATTTTAAAGGAGAGTTTTTATTATCTGTGACTATTGTAGTGTTTCTATTGTTTCTTGTTCATACCTCCATAGCTCTGACCCTCATTAAGTAACCTAGTAACCATGACGACTAACACTATAGTAACATGTGTGTTTGTAGCTACAATAAATGCCTCCTGTTTATTTCATAAAGGGAGTGGTGATGTTTATTAAGAGCTAAACCTGAACACTAACACTGGACTATCTTTACAGTGTGTTGCTGCTTTTACTGAAATAAAAGATCTGAATACCTATCACACAGAAGCTGAACCATTTTACCGCACAAGACAAAATGACAGAAATGAAACTGAAAGTAACTGGTCGGCCAAACCATTGTTCACAGGGAAAGGGGGAGCTGTGAGTTTAAACCTAGATGTTATAAGTCGTAACACTGATTGAGATAATACAAGGTTTAATAGCGATTTAGAAAAGTAAAATATTTATGGTGTCTTTTTGGCATTTACTGTAGATAATAACGAGGGAAGAATGTTGTAGAAACATAATTTAAGTTGGTATCTACCAAACGTAACTTCTTCCCGCCACTGACTGCAGCTTGGAATGTTATGGTGAGGCTATGACCCGCCCTTCTCTGCCTCTGATTGGCCAGGACACGCTGGGTTAGTTAGGGTAAGCCAATAGAAAACCGACTAGAGGCGCCATCCGACGAAAGAGAAAAACTACTCTGAGTGCCAAACCTTGTTCATAGTGTTTGAAACGGGACATTATCAGACGGAACACTGACGTGGAAATATCTGTCTTCATATAAATATTTGAGCATTTTGCTTCTGTGTCAAGCAGGTTTTAATACATTTAAGTTGGTATCTGCCACTCAAACAACTTCTTGCTGCGACTGAGAGCAACTCTGACTGTGGACTCTGAAAGAAGAAACTAGTCCAGAAAAGGAAGAAGTGAGTATTAATATTTCTAACAACGCATTCCTTTTAAAAATGAATCTACTGTTAAGATCCTTAATCACATTAAGTACAAACTAACACTAAACTAGTCAGATTAGAAAAATGAAAGAGTCTGACAGATGAGCTCTTCCTGTTTATGTTTAACAGAACTGAAATAATAATAACTAATAACTGGTTTTACTGGATTAATGTGTTTTGTACAGTAACTGAAATGTACGTGTGGTTCAGTTTGTATGGTGTTATCTGCAGAGGGCTGTCTGCTAATCTATCAATAATTCACTTTTTTACAGTATGTTTTACTATGATGAATTATGCCTGATAATATTCTCCTGTGAAATCAAGTGCTGCAGATGTTGGATCATTTCTTGTATGTTAACAAGTGTTGCAACCTTATCTTTGCTCTTTTATCGATTTAGTACTTTGAACTGCTTATTATTGGAATTAAATAATACGTAGTTAATATTCCCATATCTCTGAAATTAAAGAAACAATGCTACACATTCCCAGCTAGGATCTTATTTTGCTGTTAAGTGGTTTTACAGCTCTATCAGTGAACTGGGAGTTTATGCAGTGGTAATACAAGTTTTTTTAACATTTTATGAACAGTTTTATGGATTATACATCTTGAAAAGTTTTGCCTACATTTGGAATAGACATGTTTTTGCAATGTTACAACATGTTCTTTGGGCAGTGGTTTCATTGTTTGTATCTGGCTCATGTTTCTCACTTTTCTGTCTCTCGTCTCTTTGTGTGTCAGAGATGTCTGCAAATGTTTCAGAGAGTGAATGGAAAACAGCCCTGACCTCCATCCTGGAGGAACTGGATGACCAGGAATACACGAAGATGCTGTGTTCCTGTTTTGACAAAATCCCTAAACGTATGAAGACTGGCAAGTCCAGAGAGGAGATGCCTCAAACAATCATCCAGTACTTAGGAGTAGATGAGTCCATCTCTGCAACCAATGAAGCAATGCTGTTCATTCCAAGGAGGGACCCTGCAATCCAGGACAAGCTGCGTCCCTTTGTGGACAAACTGAGCATCAAATGTAAGGAAGAGACAAAAGGTGAGTTCACAGTTATTAGCTGTTAATGTGAAGCCACTGTAGATGTCTGATGAGAGTTTTATGGTTGGTGTCTGAGAAACAGCAGGTGGCAGCACAGACCAGGTTTCTGCAGCTTCACCAAGTTACATTTAAGACTTTAAGACATTTTTAATATAAAAAAACAAACTGTTCAGTTTCTCAATTGTGATTATTTAATGCTTTTCGTCATTATACATGACAGTAAATTGAAACTTTGGTTTTGGATAGTTGGTCACAGAAAACAAATTTTAAGATTTCACCTTTGATCCTGGGAAACTGTAACAGTAATGTTTCACCTTGTTGATACTTTATAAAGAAAAAAGATTACATATATATTTTGTCAGTAGTGAATATAGCTGTTAGTTGCAGTCCTACATCTACATCATGTCTCCACCGAGAAAAGGTGACAGTGGAATAGCCACAACCTTTCTCAAAAATGCTAAATAACAGAAACCCTTTGTTTGATTGTTCTGATGGACTCCATGAAGGAAAGGTAGGAGAAACAACCAGAAACCACAGGGTGATGATGATGATGACAATGGCTGAAACCAAAGTTAGGTTTCTTAGAAGATACACAACAACATGTCTGTGAATCTACCTGGAGTGTTTTAGGTAACATCTGACAGCAGATCAAGGTGTTTATTGATTCAGTTCCTGTCAGTAGGTGGGTCCAAAAACAAACATATGACATTCAAGTATAAAGGAAACCGACACAGGAACGTCTCAGAGTGATTCCTGAACATGTTCACCTGCTTTCAGTCTGGAGAAGCATCATTCTTATAATTAATTATGCTTGATAATATTCTCCTATTAACTGGACTGTTGCATTATTACATCCTCAGGCATAGTTATAGAAAAATATAAGTTTTATTTAAAGTTTTTGAAACTTTGAAAAGTTTATTTTATTTTTATTTTATTTTGCGTGTTACGTGTTGCAACCTTTTCTTTGGTCTTTACCTACAGCGCTTTGAGCTGCTTATTATTTGAATTAAATACAGTAATACGTAGTTAATATGTTAATGATGATTAAGTAGGACTTTATTTAGCTGTTAAGTGATTTTACAGCTCTATCAGTGAACTGGGAGTTTAACCTGACTAAATTATCTATGTAATATTTCCACATTAAGATCAAATCACAACACAGAAAACAAAGAGAGGTGTTTTTGTATTTCAGTGTTGTCCAGCAGACAGCAGCACAGACCTGCCAACTAAAGAAAGCATGATGAGACTTTTCCTGCAGCAGTATTTGACTACAATAAGGGTTTTTGACACTCGATTAACAGATTTATGGTTTACAACTATTCTTCAGAGAGTGAATGGAAAACAGCCCTGACCTCCATCCTGGAGGAACTCGATGACCAGCAATACAAGAAGATGCTGTTTTGTTGCTGTTTTGACAAAATCCCCAAAGGTGTGAAGACTAGCAAGTCCAGAGAGGAGATGCCTCAAACAATCATCCAGATCTTAGGAGAAGATGAATCCATCTCTGCAATCAATGAAGCAATGCTGTTCATTCCAAGGAAGGACTCTGCAGTCCAGAACAAGCTGCGTCCCTTTGTGGACAAACTGAGGATCAAACAGGAAGAAGAGAGCAAAGGTGAGTTCAGTTATTAGCTGTTAGTGTGAAGCCACTGTAGATGTCTGATATGAGCACAGAGAGTTTTATGGTTGGTGTCTGAGAAAATGCCCCAAAAATGTTTTCAGCTTCTCAAATGTGATGATTAAATGATTTTCTCCATTATACATGACAGTAACCTGAAACTTTAGTTGTGAACAGCTGATGAAACAAAACACATTTTAAGATTTCACCTTTGATCCTGTGAAACTGTAACAGTAATGTTCCACCATGTTTTGATATTTTATAGACAGAAAGATTCAGTATATGTTTTAGTAGCAGTCTGACATCAACATCACGTCTCCACAGAAAACAAACAAACACATGACATTCAAGTATAAAAGAAACCAACATGAGAAGCATCATTTCAACTTCATTTACAGCTTGTGTTGATTTTAACATGAAGCTGACTAATCTGTGTCTTAAACTTATTAAAATGTCATTTCCAGGGAAGAAGAGGAAACATGAAAGTGATCAGAACTCAGCAGACAAGAAGCCAAAGACTAAACCTAGTAAGTTAATACACAAATATATACACCAAAAGTTCAGTAGGTAACAGCAAACATCCTGTAATCCATCCTGAAGAAGAGAACAAAGGTGAGTTCACAGTTATTAGCTGTTGATGTGAGACCGTAACGGACCAAATGTAAGTTGATGCATTTTAGGACAAAACATTTTCAGATGGAGTTTTTATGATGAGCACTTTCATAAATCATATTTACAAACAAATATTTAAAATAGTAAAATGCTGTGTGCATGTGTCCTACCTGTAATATGTGAATAAATACACTACTCAAAATAATAAAGGGAACACTTAAATCACACATCCGATCTGATCAGATGAACATATGCATATATGTATTTTACCACATTGTTCCTCTAATTATGAATCAAATATCCACTTCTGGACTTGTCATGCTGCTTTCAGACAATGTTACAGAATACTGAGAAATGTCTCAGATATCACCGGTTAATTATCTTTTAGAGAAACTGATGGTTATCTCTCTGTGTGTAAAGTGGCAGTATCGCTCTACATTTTAACCAATGTAAGCGTGATGTTAGCCAGCTCAGATTTAGAGGCAAACTGGTCAATATGCTCAAACATGGAGGGAATAGGTGCAGACTGTTGCTCCAGACAAGAGCTTTTTACAAGTCTTACAGCTAATGGCTGAAATGAGGGTTTTTCTTTGAAACCTTTTTGTAAAGAAGTTGTTTCCATTATGCGAGCTACCTGGATAACAGATCCCTGTCTCTCCATGTGGAGATTTTGTTAAAATATTCTTCATTTCTAAGAGGTCTCTGTTTCAAAGTGACTGTTGGATTATTAAACTTCTTTTCTCTGGTTTATCTTCCAGGTCCACAGAGGGAAAACCTACAGAGGAATCTACCAGCAGGGGGCAGCGTTTCAGCGGAGGAGACGCTGCGGTCGGTTCGGACAGAGTTTATTGACAGAGTGTCTAAATCTAATCTAGATCAGCTTCTGAATAAACTTTTTGACTCTGGCATTATAAATGACGGTGAAATGGAGTCGATGAGAATAAAACCACGAGCAGACAAAGCTCAGGACGTGATTGACACGGTGCGAAAAAAGGGAAATGATCCCAGCTCACGTTTTATCGCTATCCTCTGTGAGCTGGATCCAAACCTTTCCAGACAGCTCAAATTAAGAGATGATTAACTTGTATAACAATTATTTACTGTCACCTTTAAACAAGTTTTGATGTCTCAGGTAGGGATGCACCAATCTGATATTAATATTGGAAATTCCCCCAATATTTACTAAATAGCTAGATAGAGTATTGGATAATAGGGCTGATCCATTCATTTCAATTCTGTTTGCTTTAGTGCTTTCTCGTGCATCAGCAGCTGGTAGACTCGTACCAAAACGATCTTTTCCCCCCTCCGTTTTCCCTGTCATCGTTTCAAGAATATTTGCGTACAAACGGATCCATCTCAACACGACTCAACACACTACTTCATATTCCAGGCCTATAGGCGGCGCTGTTTCAGTTTCAGAAATTCACAAAAAACGGAGAGGAAGAGGCGGAGCATCCGCATAAAGCTTGAGCGCTGTTTACAAATCGGCAGTTTACAAAGCTCGAGGGGTGTGGCGATGACATCATCGAAACGCAGGTATGCGTCTTCACCATCCAAACGAACACTCAAGGGCTGAGTTTGCAAATTTTTCCACCCTGGTACCAGGTTTCAGAAAGCTTTGTTTCCACCCTGGGACCAGGTTTCAGAAAGCTTGGTTTTCAGGCGTTTACAGTATTCATTTGGACGATCGGCCAAAACGATGCAAAACATCTGCGTTTAAACCAAAAAGGCGTCTCCGTGTGGATGATGGCCCCTGAATGGAGGCCAGAGTTGCTCCGTCAGTAAACGGCTACAGGACGCTGTTGTGTTAGCTGTGGTGGAGCGAGCTAGAGAGTGAATGAAGAGAGGGAGCGCTGACAGTGACAGTAGCATCGGCTGATACCAAAGCCCAGGTATTAGTTTGAGTATCGGGACTGAAAAAGTCATATTGGTGCATTCCTAGTTTAAGTGCTTGTCTTAAATTTTTTAGTCAAACTCACTTTCTGTTCCTCATTGTGGTCGAGTTGTACGTCTTATACTTAAGTTTTTAATAAAGTCTTTGTTTTGTACTTTTTTTCAGTTTTCCACTTGTTTTTCTTCCGGGTTATTTTTAATGTTTACTCCTCCACTCCTCTAAACAATCTCAGGGTCATAATCCACATCCACAGGTTTAACTCAGTGGACTCAACATCACCAGCTTCAGCCTCGATCATCAAGGCAATGTTGTTAAGCTCACAGAAATCCTTTCAAGTACTGCAGTAATGTGATACAATAATGTGTAATAGTTAAATGGAAATAGAATAGTTTTATGTCAGTGTGGATAGCAGACACCAATAGAAACATCAGCTTTTTTTTTAGATTACATGAAATACTCATCTATGTATTTTCACACTACAGTATAACAGGTCAAATTCCCCATTAACTCTATCACCAGTTCCTCTCAATTGTTGTACCGCAATCTCAAAAGTATGTTTAAAGAGTAAGTCCTGTGAGTTTAAGTTCACCTTGTTTACTTTTCTGTTCATCTCTTCAATTAGTTTAATGCTGTTCATTAGATTTCTGAGCACTTCATTACACCATCAGCGGTTGGTTTGATAGAGTACTTTATTAATCCCTAAAAGCAATTTAAGTGTTACAGCAGTCACTTAATATAAATCAAACTACAATAACAATGAGGAAGGTAAAAGAAACAAATTGAAGGCATAATTATAAACAATAAAATGCTAAAACAAATATTTAGATATAGATATATATTTATTTAGAATAACTGAACATAGAGTAGAGACAACAGATATAACCACAACTATTATATATTATTTGCTGAGTCTACTCTGATCATTTTATAAAATGTGATTTATTGCTACATTAAATAAACAACCAAGCCATGTCTAAACTTGTAAAATGTATTCCACTTTATAATCTACAATTCATCAATTATTTGGACATTTAAGCAACTTTATAATATACAGTTGTTTAAAAGTGTCAGTGATAATCCTGTACTATAAAATTTATAATAACTCTAGAAGGAGCCATGATGCATTTAAGCACTTTTAGTTTTGGAGCTAAGTTCATTTTTATGTTACTGTAACAGTCACAGATGCATTATTATATTCTCTTTAAAATAGTAGCCATGTTTGATGTGAGTGTCATGTTACTTTGCATGTGTTAGCTGAAAAATCAATTCATTTATTTTATTTTGTGTGAGTTTTTTTTCTTGATGACATCAACTGTTATTAGTTTACTGACCCGTGCTCCACTAATTTACTATTAATTAAAGGAGAGGTTTTATAATCTGTGCCTATTGATTCTAGTTCATACTTGACAGTTTTATCTGTTGGAGAGCTCTGACCCTCGGTAAGTAACCCAGTAACCATGACAACGAACACTATGGTAACCTGTGTGTTTGTAGTTATAATAAATGTCTCCTGTTTATTTCATAAATGGACTGTTGGTGTTTATTAAGAGTTAATCCTGAATGCTAACACTGGACTATTTTACAGTGTTGCTGCTTTTACTGAAATAAAAGATATGAATATTTCTCCCTTTTTTTTTTTACAGAAACAGATCCGTTAACTCCTCTGACAGCACGAGACAACAACACAAAGTTAACTTGGTGTTTGAAAGTGAAAGTAACTGTTCGGCCAAACCATTGTTCACAGGGAAAGGGGGGGGGGGGGGTATGTGCGTTTGAAACGGGATGTTACGAGGATATTAACAGTATTTAGAAAAGTAAAATATTAATGGTGAAATATCTGTCTTCGTATGCATGTGTTGGCGTTTAATGTAGATAAATAAGGTGGCGAGCAGATAATAGACACATTATTTAAGTTGGTATCTGCCATTTAAAAGCACCAACATAACTTCTTTCTTCCCGCCTCCAGTACCTTCCCCCCCGTCCTACTCTACCCCTGATTGGCTAGTAATCGCTGCCTTCGTTGTACGGATTGGTTAGGTTTACGCAAGAGGGGCGTGGTCGGCTCGGTTTGAGTATCGGGTAAGCCAATCAGAGGCAGAGTTGGGCGGGTCTTAACTTGGCGCCATTTTGTGAAAAAAAAAAGTCTCGCCCACTCTGAACGGCAAAACTACACGATATGATGCGAGTGAACGGTCAGAGTTAGAGAGTTAAACATGTTGGTTTCTGACTCAATTTAAAACGTTCAAACACTGAGTAACTTTACTGTGGACAGACCATGAACCTGAAAGACTGAAACAGCGAACAACAGACAGAACAAAGTGAGTATTATAACTTGTTCATTCCTTTTGTAAAATGAATTTAAACAGAGCTGCAAGTTCTGATCTGTTTTACTGGATTAATGTGTCCTGTATGACTGTCAGCTGTGTGTTTATCTGAACTTACTGCCTCCTCTGAAGTCTGTTTACTCTTGTGAAATCAGTGTTGTAGTTGAAAAGTGTTTTTAGGGGAAATGTAATTGTTTGAATCCAGGTTAAAAACACTTCTCTTCTCCTGTGGTTATGATTGAACTCTTATTTTAAAGCACTTTACATTTTAATCTTTCATTTGCACTCTTTGTCCTATTAATGATTTTAAAGCTAATCATTATTTTATGCTGCGATCTTATATTTAATGCTCTATTCTAGTGTTTTATTTCTCTCTTTCTAATTTTCTGTACTTTGTTTTTATTATGGGGGGGGGGGGGGGGGGGGGGGGGGGTTAATTGTATGTTTTAATGTTTCTCAAATTACATGTTTTTCTGTTTTATGTAAAACACGTTGAGTTGCCATTGTGTATGAAATGCGCTATATAAATAAAACTGCATTGTCTTGCCTTGCCTTGAATACAATGTCCATAATAGCAGAGATATATGTAATAAATTAATGCTCATCCAAAATATATCAAACTAAAAATATCTATTTTTAAGTTACTGACAGACCAGTATTACCTACTGCTGCACTTTGTAAAGGCTATATGGTTAAAGTGCTTGTTTCTGTGTGTTTGTTCAAGATGCGGAAGACTTTAGAGGAAGAATGGAAATCAGCCCTGAATGCCATCCTCCAGGAGCTGAACCAGGAACAGTACGATACGTTGCTGGACCTTTTGTCAAAAATCCGTCAAAATCAAAAAGCTGGCAAACCCAGAGAACAGATGCCCCAAATAATTCTTGAACACTATGGATTACACAGGTCCTATTCTGTAATCAAAGAAGAAATGTGGGAGATGCCAAGGAGGGACTCTAAAGTCCAGGACCTGCTGCGACCCTTTGAGGACAAACTGAAGAACAATCATGAAAAAGAAAGAGATGGTGAGTTCATACAATTTTACAGTTTTTCATATTTGGTCAAAGAAGTATTAATCTGTGTTGGACTAATGATTAATGTTTAACTACCTTGAATCACATAATATCAGGGCAGAAATTAATATATTTAACATTGTTTAAATATGCACTCCTTCAGGCTTTATTTAGTTTAGTCAAATATGTAAGGGAACAAGTGCAGTGTCTTAAACTTCACACCTACAGGCAGTTCTACTTTGACTTGGTACTGTTTCTCTCACATCACTGTCTGTCAAAATCAACACAGTAAAAGCGCTTCTGGATTAGGTTTCACTATTTCTGAAAAAATCCAAAACCTGGGAAATGTGGGTTAGACAACTAGAAACCGGAGGATGATGAGATTAGAAGAATGAAAGAAGGGTTGCATGGATCTAAACATGGAACTAAATAATGTGTTTAAATTTACATTTTCAAATTAAATTTTCAGGGAAAAAAAGGAAACATGTGAGTGATCCAGTGCAGGAGGAGCAGGAGGAGCAACGACCTGCAGCAGGTAAATACCGGCTGGATTACATCATCTCTGAGATCTGTAAATGGTTTATTCAGATTATTGAAATCATTGTTACCCAAACTTTAAGCCACATCACAGCGTTCCTTCATGGCACCACCTGAAGTTTACACCCACCCATATCATACTTTTACACATGTAACTTTTTCAGCCATAAATTACTCTGTTAATTTATTGTTTTCATTTCATAACAGGATCATTAGTGTGATATCGGTGTTAGACAAAGAATACTTGTATCAGTCTTGATGTAAATTTGACTTTATGAATGTAAAAGATCTCAAATAACTCAAGGAACTGATGTTTTTCTTCTTTTAAAGATGAACTGAAGCGGAGCAGACTGGAAAAGGTAAGAGTGTTGAAATAAAATGATGCATGCATTTTGACCTGCTGGCATTCATGAGGCACGGTACATCTTATCTATTAAAACATGTCTAATACAGAACTCCTGCTGGCTCTGAATCAGAGATAGGACATCATTATCATCTGAAATTCACTTGTATCACAATATCAGTAATTCAATTAGCTTATTAATTGTCCTGACATGTATCATGTATTCCTACTGTGATCAGATGGAAACTGGAAGAGTAGCATCAGCTAATGGGAATCCTAATAAAGAATAAAGAATGAATTATGAACTTAAGCAATCAAAAGTAGAATTCCACAGCAGTAAAAAGCTGTTTTCATATTAGCTTCTGTGTAACTGAGCATTAATGAAATGTCTTTGTTTTTTTTCCCAGGAGAGAAACAACCAGTCATGGGTATGTTTATAGTTTTCTTTCACTGCTCACAACTTTTGACTTTATACTGATTCATGTGTTTGTATTCATGTTGCTGACATGGAGATATTTGTTCTCTCCCTTTGTGTCCAGAGAAAAACCATCAGGGATCTGAAATCCAGTGATCAGCTTCATGATTCAGAAGCCATCGTTGGGAAAGTTATGCAGAAATCAGGGCTACGGAAGAATGACAATGGAACAGTTTTCTTTTATGTGTCAGTCGTTGATGACACAGACTGTACTAGACTGACGGTTTATGGGAAACACCGCTATCAAGAAATCAATGAAGAGTGCTCCTACATGATCAGAAAGCTAATGAAAGATGAAAATGTCTGGAAGGTTAATAAACACAGCAAAGTGTCACAGACGAGTGCTGTCAAAGTCCCAGAGGAGCTAGAAATGGAAGCACGGAAACTCATTTGTGTTGAGAGTCCAGTTTACTCCATCGCAGAAGCCAAAACACTTCCTGAGAAGTATGGAGTGACTGTTGAAGGAACTGTAACAGAGGTGAGTCTCCAGATACTTAAAGGATTAGTCTAGTGGGGTTTTCTTCATTTGTCTTCTTGTCAACAAATCTCATGTTTGGATCCAAACCTACTGTGTAATGAACTGTTATTGGTTTGTTCAGATTCGTCCTGTTGTAGAAACGGAGGTGACGACCCAACAGAGGACGACAAAGAGGCAAGAATTCCTCCTACAGGAAGACAAAGAGTCCATCAGGATCTGCATGTGGGGAGAAAACACCAAACAGGTCAAAGAAATATCAGTTGGAGACGTCGTCAATGTGACCAACGTGAAGACCAGTCGCTACCATAATACTGTGTCCCTGAACTCAACTGGATTCACCAGAATTCTTCCGGTAGCTGTTCTGAGATCTTTCTGCTGAACTGATGTTTTTGTAACATACTTCAAGATACCTGTTTAGTCTTCAGTGGAATTAGAAGCTTCTGGACATATTACCATATATCCTGTAGAGTCCATCAGCTGTTAGCTACTACATGATTATTAATGTATTTCTCAGCGTGTCCTGATCTTTAACTATAAACGTTGTGTCTCTGCAGATTGAAAGAGCTCCTGTCCAGAAAGCCAGAATTGAGATTCAGGCGATCCAAAGTACCGACCCCACGCAGACGTTCCTGGAGGCGGTGTACAACGGGCGGATCGATACGTTTGTCGTGTCCACTCAACTTCTGGGGAGCAAGTTTAACTTAAGACTGGACGGCGATTTTAAAGAAAATCTTCTTAATAAGATGCCATTCTCAGCAGATGTAGAAATACAAGGAAGAAAAATTAATACCATTTTTTCATCACTAAAATGTAAAACATAAACAGAACATTAATTAGCAAGACAAACAGTCAGTATCAATCAATCAATCTTTATTTGTATAGCGCCAAATCACAACAAAGTTATCTCAAGGCTCTTTTCCACATAGAGCAGGTTCTAAACTGAACTCTTCAGGTTTTAACTTTAAAGAGACCCAACATTCCCACATGAGACACAGTGGAGAGAAAAAACTCTCAGAACCAGACTCAGAAGTGGGCGGACATCTGCATCGACCGGTTGGGGTTGAGAGGAGAGAAAGGAAGGATAGAGGAGAGAAGCACAATGAAAATCAAACAATGAAGCTAGAAGGTCCGGGACTGGAATCCGTCACCCGGACGTCTCCAGGCCCAGATTACCTGTGAGACCAGAAAGCACAGACAACTCCGGGGAAGAAGTTTAGGTTATTGAATGCATTAATAGTACATGAATGTTAATGGATATAGATGGATGGATAGAGAGAGAGGGGGAGGAGGAGAGAGGAGCTCAGTGCATCATGGGAGTCCCCCGGCAGTCTAAGCCTATAGCAGCATAAACTAGGAGCTGGAACCGGCCCCAACTAGAAGCTTTATCACAAAGGAACGTTTGAAGCCTACTCTTAAATGTAGGGAGGGTGTCTGCCCCCCGGAACCAATCTGGGAGATGGTTCCACAGGAGAGGACCCTGAGAACAGAAGGTTCTGCCTCCTGTTCTACTTTTAGAGATACTAGGAACCACAAGTAGACCTGCATGCTGGGAGCGCAGTGTTCTAGTAGGTAAGTATGAATAGAGTTAGTTATTGTGCAGCTGACAGACTTTACAGGAACAGATTGAGGTTTTGTTTCGATTTGTTAAACATCAACTGATAATTGTTGCAATTATTCTGTAGATTATAAAGTGTTTTACAGCTCTATCAGTGAACAGTTTAATCTGACTAAAATGTCTTTGTACTATTTCCACATTAAACTCAAATCACAACACAGAAACAGTGTGAAGGTGTTTTGTGTGTCAGTGTGTTGACCAGCAGAGGCAGCAGAGATCTGCCAAAACTAAACTAAACACAGACCCCTCAAGTCTAGTTGAGCTTTCCAGTGTGTGCAGGCAGGACCAACGTGCACAATATTTTAAAAACGCCTGCACACTTTCTCCAAAACACAAAACTGGATCAGGACATCTTCAATCTGACTCAGAATGTTTGTAAAACAGAAAAATGCACCATATTTAAACATTGTGCGGACCAATAGACTGACAGGCTCCATCAGTACAGGGGTGGACCCTAGTGTTCTCTCAAAATCCTCAAAACTATTAAGAAAGAAGCAGCAACTATAACTGCTGACTGAGTCTGAGTGAGTTTATATCAATTATAACAAGTTTACCTTCTGAAACCATGTCAACTGAGGCAGTGTCACTGTCATTTAATGCCTAGTCTATTTTTTCTATGTGAATTATTTTGGGAGAATAGTAAAGGACCAAAATAAATCCATTACTACTACTAATGCTTGCAGTTGTCATACATGCAGTGAAATGCAGGACCAGACAGCCAGGAGCAAGAAGCTGCTGCAGAGTCTACATTTGTTCTGTTCTGTTCAGAAAGCAGGAGGGTTAAAAAGAAAGAAACAGAACACAACAGTGTAAAATACACTTTACTGATGTCTGTTTCCTGTTTTAAAGAACCACAGATCAGCCAACCTGTTTCACCAGCTGGTTTAAATGCTGAACTGACAGTAGTTGATGTTGACTCATGATGCACTTAACCCTTTATTGGGCAAATAATTATATTTGGTAACTTCTGTGAATATCCCAAAATATCCTTCCTTCCTTCCTTTCCTTCCTCCCTGCCTTCTTTCTTCCCTTCCTCTTTTCCTTTCTCCCTCCCTCGTTCCTTATTTCCTCCGTCTTTCCTTCCTTCCATCTGTCCTTCCTCCCTCCCTCCTTCTCTCCTCCCTTCCTTCTTTCCTTCCTCTGTCCTTTCCTTACTTCCATCTGTTCTTCCTCCCTCCCTCCTTCTTTCCTCCCTTCCTTCTTCCCTTCCTTCTTCCTTCCTTGCTTCTTTCTTCCCTTCCTCCCTCCCTCCTTCTTTCCTCCCCCCTACCTTCCTTCCTTCCTTCTTTCCTCCGTCCTTCCTTCCTTTCCTTCCTCCCTCCTTCCTTTCCTTCCTTCCTTCCTTCCTTCCTTGCATCCATCCTTCCATCCTTCCTTCCTTCCTCCCTTCTTTTCAATGAGTGTCCTATAAAGGGTTAAAGGTTCAATGTGTAAGAATGTGAAGAAATGATAGCTTTGACCTTGTGTCTCAGACCTACAGTATATGTACTGAAGTTAGCATACTGACCAGCTAGCTTTGCCCAGTCCTGTCTTGTAAGGACCACCTTGTACCACAGGGGCATCAGTGAGTCAATGAGTCAATCAATCAATCTTTATTTGTATCGCACCAAATCACAATAAAGACCGGCCGTTCCACCAGGAGAGCCGGACATCGACCCAGCAGCAGGAGGAGCAGCCTCAGCCCAAAACATGAGCTCCAGCTGGCTGCATGTTTCTGACCAGACTGTCCCAAACAGACTCCATGTCAGAGCCAACGCTGACTGCTGTTAGGTACTGCGATGAAACTCTCAGAGACTGTCAGACCTTATGTTGGTCCTGGTTCCTCCTGGTGCATGACCCGGCCTCAAGTATGTAGGCAGTTCCTGGATGATGAAGGCATCGATGCCATTGACTGGAGCTCTCGTTCCCCTGACCTAAATCCAGCTGAGCACCTATGGGACATTATGTCTCGGTGTCAAGTACAGACAGTCCAGGAGCTCAGTGAGGCCCTGATCCAGGTCTGGGAGTATATCCCCCAGGACACCATCCGTCAACTCATCAGGAGCGTGTCTAGACATTGTCAGGAGTGCGTACAGGCAGGCGGGGGCCATAAAACACTACTGAGTCACATATGAGCTGCTGGAGGTGCTATTTATTTACATCAGGAGGCAAATTTACCAACATAAGTTTGATTTGCTTAAGAATCAGAAAGATTAAAGTATTTAATTTAATAATGTAAAAGATTTCTGTCCCAACTCTCACTGTGTTTATTCACAACTCTGTGTGTGTTTGATCAAACCCAATATTTACTGTCTGATTCAGATGTGATGAGGATGGAGGGATGAGAGCAGGAGGGTGTGTAGAGGAGGAAGGAGGAGCTGCTGTGTTTAAAGGACTCACTTTGCTTTAATTAGATCCTCAGATAACGAGAGGCAGAGTGAGGAGGTGAAAGTCAGACATTTAAAGCTTCAGCGGCTTCTCTGAAGAAAAGGTGAGAGATTTAATACGTCTGCTGTTTCAACCAAAGCAGCTTTATTGAGCTTTTTGTCTCTTAGATTTATATCGTACAGCAGCTATTGATTAAAGATGTCTTCATATCAGAATATTATTGATTCAGACAGTAAATGATATCTGTCGTTAACGCAGTGCTGTACTTACAAAAAAATGTTTCTGTTTCACAAACTGCGACATTGGTTTGGTATTTGTTCTCAGATGTTTCAGAATTAATTCAGTTTTGTTGTATTTTGTCTGATTTTCTTCATGAATACAAGATGAGGAACATAAACCTGTAACCTATAAACCTTGAATTTTTGGTTTCTTATTGAAAATCATTTGTATTTTTGTACCTTTTCTGTTTTAAATCTAAAAAGATTACATAACTACTTTGTCAAAACAGATGAGAGCTTTTATTCATCTGTTGTTTTTAGCAGTGACCACGTGCTGGACAGTCCAACACAGCTGGAGCAGTTAGCCTGAAGCTAATTAGCATCCTCAGTTAGCAATCAGGATACACAAAGAATATTAAAATATTAGTTTTTAAATTCCAATTAACTGAAAGGTTTGTTTGAGAAATGTTTAGCAGTGGTACATTTAAATATGTTTTGTGGTGTTAGCATCTGTTAGCAAAGTCTTTACCGCTATGTTGATTTTAAAGTATGTTTTTACATTTTTTAAAACCTCAGTTACTAAAAGTGTGTCCTATTAAAAGCTAACAGCCCAGAGCTGCACTGTGAGCGCCTCCTCCTCCTCTGCAGTCCCTGTATTGGGTTTCATTCCTGCACTTCTGACTGAATGAACACTGATCAATTATTTACAGAGAAGCTGAAGGTCAGGGGAGAAGCCCCGAGAGACCCTTCGGCCCTGAAAACCACACTTCTGAGCCACAACGCCGTCCAAGAAACGAGGACAGCTGAAGGTAAGACGAACTCCTTCAAACTTGATCATTTCTTCTCTGATCCAGATCACACCGACTGTAACATACGTTCAGATTCAGTCTTTATAATCAGCTGCAGTTTTTATTGTGAAAAATGGTCTGATTGAACAGATTGATCATATTTCATACAAGTGATGTGAACTAATCCAGCTGTGCATGTCTTCTTTGGTGTACCACAAATAGTACTGCAGAAACAATCCAGTGAATAATTATTTGATCATAATTTTGATAGTTAAATAATCATTTAAGTACATTTTAAAGCAGAAGTGCTGATAATTCTCTGGTTTCCAGTTTCTCCAATGTGAAGATTTATTGCTTTTCTTCTTTCTAAACAGAATATCTTTGGGCTTTTAGACCAAAAACATATTGGTTGTTGTTGGTTGGACAAAATAAAACACTTGTCAACTGTGGACTATTGGAAATTGTAATGAGTTTCTTAAACTATGTTCTAATATTTTAAAGACCAAACAATTAATAAAGAAATTACAGAGCCCCAAAGTCTAATTGCTGTCCAAAGTGACATGTTCAAATTTAACTGCACTTTTTATTATTTCAAATTAATATATACATTTGTATATAAAATACTTTATTTCTCAGATGTTACACATTGGTCTTTGGTGAAAAACACTTTTCTTGTCAATAGAAATCTCAATTGTATTGTAGAGGTTCATAAAGAAAACTGAGAAAACTGTGCAGTTAGTTGAAAAGAAATTCAGTTTTTCTTGCAAGCATCCAAAGGAACTATCAATTTCTTTAAATTATTGGTTGAGACTATAGATGGATTAATTATAAAATGTAAACCTAAGTTAAATTCTAAGTTTAATCACACAGAAAACATGACCAGTGTAATTAAGAACTACCTGCTGCTGTTCAGGCTGATTAAACCCAACAATATGAAGTAAAGCTCATTCTGGACAATGTGGTGCAATTTGTTTTCTACTCCACATTAATGTGTGAGTCAGTTTTGTTCAGACCACTGCAAACTCCAATTCTGAAGCCATAAATAAATCTCAGCCTGAGGTGCACCAGTCATTGTGACATTATTTCACGCCGTTGTTCCAAAACACAGACTTGAATGTAAACCCTGACCCCAAGACTTCAGCAGCTGGAACACACCACCGAACCTTCTGTACAGAGAGGCTACATGAATGGAGAAAGCTTTGTTAATGATTGACGGGCTAATTGAGCGAGACATAGTCTTCATCAGCAAAACACCGGTTGTACATTCTGAACGAGCATTTCCAAACTAATGATGGTGTGTTTTCTTCCCCCTCTGTCACAGAAAGTCCATCTACATACCAGAGACATGACTCAGTCGGCGACGAATAGAGATTAGAGAGACAGTCAGCTAGGTAGGTGGATAGATAGATAGATAGAGAGATAGAGAGATGGAGAGATAGATAGATAGTGCAGAAGGGGGACAAATGAAGGAAACTTCAGTGTATGAGAAGACTTGAGACTGTTGGAGGAGTTGAGATGACGACAGAGGAACCTGAACCGATCCAGCTCTGCCAGAAATAACCTCCACAGGTTCATAATGGGATTGAGCCAAGTCTCTGATGTCACTCCAGACATGAGTACGGTGGTGGCAAGAAACCACGCTAACACCTCTGGCACCTTGCCCACCTCGTCCCTCACTCAGTCATCCTGCAGCATCGACGAATCCTACAAGTACGTCTTCCTGCCCGTCTGCTACTCGCTCACCTTCATCTTCAGCCTCACCCTCAACTCTGTGGTGCTGCTGCGCTCCTGTCGCCACCATGGAGGCTGCTGCGGTGTTGGTGGCAGCGGGCGACGCTGGAACACCTCGCTGATCTACATGATGAACCTGGCCACCACCGACCTGATGTACGGTCTGTCGTTGCCCTTCCTGGTGGCGAGCTACATGCTGAGAGACCACTGGGTGTTTGGAGACTTCATGTGCCGCCTTGTCCGCTTCCTCTTCTACTTCAACCTCTACTGCTCCATCTTCTTCCTCACCTGCATCTCCGTGCACAGGTAGGATGCTCCGGATTTGGAAAATACCATTTCAATCAGCACTCGGGTCTTGATTTACCTGGTAACAACCTATGCAACAACTGACGATGGCTCACAAATAAATCACTTTGTTTTAAAGCGTCCGCTGTCCTACATTTGTGCACTTTGGACATTCATCCATGTGAATATACTAAATGACAAATAATTCTATAAATCCTTTCAATCTGACAGCCTATATATGTCGTCCAGTGTTTTGATTAACAAACAGATTTAAGTGATGGATTATAAAATAAACTGCTTGTTCGTCCACAGGTACCTGGGTATCTGCCACCCGATGAGGACCATCACTCTGGAGAGCAAGCGGGTGGTGAAGGGGACCTGTGCGTTGGTGTGGGTGGTGGTCTTCATCCTAACCTGCCCTATCTTTAGGTTTGCACAGACGGGTTATGTCCATCGAAGGGGTGGCGGGGTTGTTGGGTCTGAAGGTGTGAGGGACGACGGGAACTGGACTGGATTTCAGGGGGAGGACGGGGAGGGGTACATGAATTGCTGGGATGATGCCATCGATAGCGAGTTTGCCGACTACGTCCCATATGGCATTGTCCTCCACCTGTTGGGTTTCTTTGTGCCATTTGTTATCATCGCCTGGTGCTACTCACAGGTCGTCAGGACGATATTTCAGACGCTGCGCTCCCCTCCTAGTTCCATAGAGGGTGGCGAGGACGGTCCGGTGGGAGACGGAGCACCAGAAGGAGTTAGAGGGCGAGCGAGAACGTCTGTCTCCATATCCGGCTCGCAGTACTCGCACTATATCAGGCGACGGCGGAAATCCATTAAAACCATTGTAACTATCACGCTGCTGTTCGCTCTCTGCTTCCTGCCTTTCCACGTGACCCGGACCGTGTTTCTGCTCCTGCGGCAGGGACACCTCGGCGGCTGCAATGCCATGAAGACCGTCTCCATCTGCTACAAGGTCACACGGCCGCTGGCCTCCTGCAACGCCTGGCTCAACGCCCTCCTCTACTTCCTGACAGGGGATAAGGGTGCCCCCTGCTGCTGGCAGGTAGAGCCCACCATCCGCAGAGACCGCCAGACCGGCTCCCTCTGGTGGCCACTGAAGATCCTGAGGAAGGACGCAGTTGGAGATGATGACCAAGAGGCAGCCGAGAAGATTGACAGGACGGTGCACATGGAGAACGAGTCCAAGTCTTCGAGGGTCATCTTCTGAGGAAGCTTCAGTGCCGGTTTCTTTATAACAGACTTAAACAGAGCGAGATGCACCTGGAAAAGAAATCCAGTACCAGTAATGTCGGATTTTGTTTGATTTTTTTTCAATACCGATACAACGTCTAACTTTTGTTACTGATACAAAAATAATAATTGATAAATGTCTGAACACACAAGATCTTCTGGCCGTCTAAATAAATGATCGTAAATACTAAAACTATCAGATCAAAGAAAAAGTGACCAACATTTTCAATCTGAGCGGACATTCAAGGCCAGATTTGTGTTCTTGACGTTTTGATCGGTACTGAAAAAAGAATTAAAGACCCAGAATTACTGCTCAGATGTTTGACCTGAGTGAAGTAAGAAATAAACATCATTGATCTCACAGACTGTAGATGTGTCCTGGAGGCACTCTGTCCTCTCAGCTTCCACTCAGTAACATGTCCCGGATCAGAAAAGTGTGAAGCCTGGTAGTTAATTAACATCCTGCTCTCATGTTTCTGAATTATTAATTAATGCAGGTTTTTTGTTCTTTTTAATTTAGTAATTTGTACCCTTAAATTACTCCTAACCCTAACCCTCATGTCATCTGAATGCTAAGTTGTGCCTTCGACTTAATTCAATAAAACTTCTTTTGTCCCTTTAACACATTGTGGACCAATTAGATTTAACAGTTGAATTTAATTTTGATCTTGGCTCAACAGACGTGCATATATATTTCTGGTTTTAGCTTTTGAAGACACAAATCCAGAATACATAATAATACTAATTAATTAAACTAATTAACATAACTAATACTAGGCAGGTTTCCACTGTGTTCACTTAGGAACAAATTAAAGTTTAAAATAACAGAATACTGTAAGTAGCTGTAAAAATCCAAATTGTGTGTGTTGGTGAAAAAGCTCCACACAGATCTTTGAAAACTTCAATTGGCTGTGACATATATATATTTGATTAATCATTTTAATCACTGATCAAGAAAAAATGCCAAATATTTTACTGGTTGCTGCTTCAAATGTGATGATTTGCTGCTTTTTTTTGTGTCACATTTGACTGTAAACTGAATTTCTTCAAACTGTTGATCTTGTAAAGTAACTGAATGCATCACATCGAGCTGTGGAAGATTATAATAGACATTTTTTACTGTTATCTGACATTTCATTGACAAAGAAAATCTGCAGATTAACCAATAAAGAAAATAATACTTCCTGTCCAGTAACATAATGTAATGAATTAATATGTATTATCTATTTAGGACAAGTTGAATACTTTTTTTGATCATATGTTTAATCTTTTACTGTATAAAATGCCAAAAACTAGTGAAAACTTTTCAAGAGTCCAATGTGACGGCTTCAATATTGATAGCGATTTAAAACTGAAAAAAGCAGCAAATATTCGCTTTTCAGAGACTGTGACAGGTCAGTGATCGGGATTTTATGATTAACTCAACAAATTATTGCTAAAATGATCAATTTATTATTTCAGCTCGAGTCTTCTTTGAGTTTGTTTCTGTGCTCCTGATGACAGAAAGTCAAGTTATTATTTTGAGGATTTATTTCCACCTGATGGATCTGCAGCTGTCTCTTCATCCCACGTTACATTCAGGGGTTTAAACACATTTTAAATAAATCTGTCAGGAAAGATCTGTGCAAACATTCGAGCTGCAGCAATTAACTGATCTAAAATTATTCAGCAACTATTTTCATCATTGTTGACATTTGTCACAACAAAGTTAATTTAATATTTTTGGGGTTTTGATTGTTGGTCGGGCAAAATAAGACATTTGATGACTTTATGTTGGGCTTTTTTAACAGCTCTGTTATTCTTTCAAATAAATGAAAGAATAATCAGTTGTGAAGCCAGGTGAGCTGCCATTAGCCAGAAAATAGAGCTGACCTTTGACCCTGTTCTGTTGAGGACCAACAGCTGCTGACCTGGAACATGTAATCAATGTTATTCTTAAACAGGTGGATCTCCTCTTTTAAACGCTGTTCGGCAGCCGTGTTACTGACCTGCGCTGGTGTCTGAATGTATTAAGAGCAGCTCTGCATGACGGACGCTCCGGCTTCATGTGATGTTGTTGTTGTTTTCTGAGCTCAGGTCGGTCTGTGATCAGACTTCTTTATTCTGTATTTTGATGTTTTGTGGCGCAATATCTGGATTAAAGTCTGATGTTGACATCAACTCTGTGTCTCAGACCTGGTTCATGGTTAACTGGAGGATCCGTTCGGTCCAAGCGGAGGTCTGAGGAATCATTAGCCAACTGAACACTCATCTCCGTTTGTGTGGAGACACATCCGCTGATTCTCTGACACTGCAGATCAGACTGTTCAAGTAAAACAGCTTATTCACAGGAGGAGGGAGAAGTACTCTGATCCTTTACTGCAGTAAAAGTATTACAGTATTATAGTGATGTAGTCAGCAGATAAATGTGAGGGCTGCTGAGATGATTAATGGGAAAGAAGAAAAAACAAAGTTCTGATTCACAAATGTGTTTTCAGTTTTAGGACTTTTTCTCTAATCTTTGATTTTTGCTGAAATATTGGATCAGAGTAAAGTTTGTCCTGTAGGTGGTGCTGGAGGTAAAGAAGTGGTTTCAACCTTTCTGGTGTCAAGGACTCCCAAGATGTCATCTTAAGGATCATCGTGTTATATGATTGATTTATTCTTATACATCCGCTCACTGTTTTAACTTCTAGTCAATGAAATAAGAGTGCAATTTAAATATTAAATATTTATATATTAAATATTCTCCTTTTTCCTGAGGACATCAGGAGGACAGTGATCAGTACGACGGAGTATTAGGGCCAGCCAAAAAAAAAAAAAAGCCAGCAAAAAAAAAAAAAATCCGGCAAAAGGGGGGAAAAGCAGGCAAAAAAAAAAAAAAAAAGCCAGGTGAAAAAAAATAATTTTTCAGCACAAAAAAAAAGTCTGGCGAAAAAAAAAATTTCAGCACAAAAAAAAAAAGTCAGGCGAAAAAAAAAAATTTCGGTACAAAAAAAAAAAAAAAAAGTCATCTGCCCCGTTCCAGGTATTTCATTTTGTATGAATGTGGCCAAGTTCGTATGGTTTTTCCTCCTGAACAAACCAAGTCTCTGACAGTCTCTTCAGCGTCCTAATACTAATCACCACACCGTGTCTGTGGGCTAAAAGGGACAGAATTTCCTTATTATTATAGCCGATTCTGAAGTACCGCTTAATCAACGCGTCTGTAGAGGCAGCCATGCCATGGCCTACTTTGATATTTCCTAAATGTAGCCTATTTATTTTTATGCCTGACTTTTTTTTTTTGTACCAGATTTTTTTTTGGGGGGACAGATTTTTTCTTTTTTGTGCCGGAATTTTTTTTTTTGGGCTGATTTTTTTTTTTTTTTTTTTTTTTTGTGCTGGAATTTATTTTTTTTGTGCCGGAATTTTTTTTTTTGCTGATTTTTTTTTTTTGCCTGCTTTTCCCCCCTTTTGCCGGATTTTTTTTTTTTTTGCTGGCTTTTTTTTTTTTTTTTTTTGTCTGGCCCTAATACTCCTTCGTAGATCAGGATGTTTCATTGGAGACCAAGAACAGATTTATAGGTTTAAAGTACAAAGACTGCAGCTGGATTTTCACTGGATCCCTCTGTAGAAATGCTAATAGTGTGTTCCTCACAGTAACTGTTTCCACTCTTTTATTCAGTGATACAGAGACTTTCAATCAAAGGCAGAAGTTACATGATCACAACGAGCAGATAGTGTTTACATCCAAATGCAGTGATTATAATCAGAACGTCAGAAAAATTATGAAAGAAAATGTGAATTAATTTTGTTTCCATCCCAGAACAAATACATCAAAGGTCTGGATGGAAACACACCTAATGAGTGTTTATTCAACTTCCACTTCTTCATGTCTTCACTTCTAAACAAGCTCCAACCATTGAGATAAAGAGTTTCCTGCTTCCTGTAAAGCAAACCCCTGGATGAACTTGTATTGTTCTCTATGGGGACAATGTGCTGGTAGATCATAGAGTACTGGTAGCTAATTAGAGCTAACTCCAATCGGGGATAAAACAATTAAATGGTGCAGTGGTTTCTAGACTTTCCCAACATGATCAGACCAAAGGGATCAGATTCTGAGTCATTTCTCAGTGGAAACGTCTCCACCGTTTTACAGACGCTCCGTTTCTCATGATTAAGTGCAGGAAAAATGTTTTTTGGTCCAAGAAGTTGTAGTTTCATAGTTTGGCCAGTTTGTCAGCAACAGCCTTCACAGACAAGCTGACCATTGACTGTTTGGTCAGTGTGAGGCAGCCGGAGGTAGAGCAACAAGTTACAAGGTCTGCAGATTGATCCTGATGTCGAAACCCAAACTTCTCCTGCTGGTCAGGAGCGTCGTTGGATAAAAGCGTTACATGATGTTTCTTCCTGTTTAAGGGGAGTTTTCCTTTCCGTTGTGGTCAAGTGTTGCTCGTGGAGGAATGTTGGGTCTCTATAAATCAAATTAAAGAGTACAGTTCAGACCTGCTCTATGTGTGATAAGATTGATTGATTGATAATCTCATCGTGACTTTGTACTTTGTACACAGTGCTGGTTTGAGCTACATGCTAACGTTAGCCTCGGAGATTCACCACCTTACTTTAACACGTTAATCAGCACGTACCACAAACTAGAGTCTGATGGGAATGTCTTTGGTTTTGCAGGTTTTCAATCAATCAATCTTTATTTACATAGCGCCAAATCACAATAAAAGTAATCTCAGGGCACATAGAGCAGCTCTAACCCGTGCTCTTTAATTTAAGACCCAACAATCCTACATGAGCAGCCCTTGGGGACAGTGGCAAGAAAAAACAGCAATACTTTAACTCCTATTTATCATTTATAATCAGTATGTAAACAGTAGGACTGGGTATTGTTTAAACTTTAATAAATGATGATACCAGTACCAATCTAAGTCCCATTAAAATGATCCTGATACTAACTGAGTCCTTCATCAGATTCCCATTAAACACATTGAGTCTCTGTGTAGTTTAGACTCACTTCAGAGCGTTTAGGAGGCGTCTTGGCTGCTGAACTGCTAAGTGCGCTAACTCAGATTCATCACGACTTCACCACCACAGACGGGTCGTAGCTGCTGTGGTAGTGGACCAATCACATGATGTGTTAAAGCCAAGAACGCTTGCATTGATTGGCTGAGAGTGAGTCCATACAAATAGTCCTATTTTCTAGCTCTGGGTGCAAAAAGGATTGATTGCAGGTATCGATTGACGGGAGATGTTTAGATACTACTTGGTATCGATTCATTTCAGTATATATCTTAAAGGTATAGAGTACTGATGCCGGTCCTAATAAACAGTTAATAAAAGGTTTAAAACTGTAATGTAGCTGTCAGCAGATAAAAGTGTTTATTAATGTATTAGTTCACAACAATTCCTCCTCTTGTAGTTAAATATACTCAATTATAATGATATATAATAAGTCTTCATAGGAGACGTTTTCATTGTTGGCACATAATGTTCATTAATAAACACTTTAAACGTACTCATGTCTGCATTATGGTGTTATAAACTATTTATTAAATGTTTAATTTGGCGCTGCACGAAACAATAGTTGATAGTTGGAGACATATTTATATTATTTATGCTGCTATAATTTTCTCCTTCTCTCTCTCAACCAGTCAAAGCAGATGATCGCCCACCACAGCTTCTCTCTGAGCTTTCTTCCTGTTAAAGGGAGTTTTTCGTTGCTGCTCATTTGGGAATGTTGAGTCTAGACCTGCTCTATGTATAAAGTGATTTGATGCTATATAAATAAAGATTGATTGATTTCAAAGTGAATCACAGTGCTGCAGGATAGAAATCAGTGTCTGTAAACCTTCCATCAGTGGATCAGCTCCCACTGGGTGTCACTGATCAGTCGGTAGTTGTTGCTGCGGTAGTTTTCGGGGTGAATTCGTCGCTGTTGCCAAACCTCTTCGTACAGGCTTCGTACGACCGGCCGCAGCGGGGGGAAGCCGGCGGAGCGAGCCAGCGCCTCGCAGTACCCCCACTGATCCTTGTCCATTATCAGCAGGTGGCGCTGCAGGACTCCTCGCGATGCCTTCTCACGCAGCTCTCGCAGGGCGTCGTCTTCCATCTGAGCCCGAGACGGCAACGTGACCGAGCCGTCCAGCACGGCCAGAGAGAACTGGACCTGCAGAGACCAGACGGGGTTATAAACCTCTGAGACCTCATCAGTCTGACCCTCTTCGGCAGAGAGTTAGACCACATACAGACCTGTTAGATCTCATGTGGGCCGGATCATTAAAAAGATGGAAGGAAGGAAGGAAGGAAGGTAGGAAGGAAGGAAAAGAAGAAGGGAAGGAAGGAAGGAAGCAAGGAATGAAGGAAGGAAGGAAAAGGAGACAGGAAGGAAAGATGGAAGGAAGGGAAAAAGGGAGAAAGGAAGAGAAGACAAGAAGGAAGAGAAAAAGGGAGAAAGGAAGAGAAGACAAGAAGGAAGCAAGGAAGGAAAAGAAGAGAGGACGGAAGCAAGGAATGAAGGAAGTAAGAAAGGGAGCAAGGACAGATGGAAGGAAGAGAGGAAGGGAAGAAGGAAGGAAGGAAGGAAGGAAAAGAAGACAGGAAGGAGAGTGGGCCGCATTGGACCCCTTGGTGGGCCGGTTCTGGGCCACGGGCCTCATGTTTAACACCCCTGCGGCTCACCTGGCAGTCGAAGTTGGGGAAGGGGCAGATGATTTTACAGATGCCAATGAAGAAGAGCGAGGGGAAGGCGGGGGGCATGATGAAGCGGTACAGAGGAGCCACCACCTGGTCCTGGATCTCTAGACCCAGCTGAGCCGCCGGGTCCAGGAACGGGTACCTGAAGTTGTATCCGGTGCAGAACAGCAGGACGTCAGCCGCGCCCACCGAGCCGTCCTGCAACACAGCGACCAATCAGAACGTTAGATTAGAAGAGCAGCAGGAGGTTTGAACAGACTGTTACTGACATGTTGGACTAAGATAGGACTGAATAATGTGGATGGTGTTAATAGTTCAATCAGACAGTAATCTGATCATCTCACAGGCCAAGTCAATGTAAAAAGTAGTGTGGAGTAGGCATGGGCCGGTTACAGTCTGTGGGTATGAGCGGGTTTTTTTTTTAATGTGATGTCTGGTCAGAGAGAGAGTGGAGGTCTCTCAGATCGTGTGCAGCTGCAGCGTGAAGTACAACCCCTCCCGTACTCCGGTTGCTGTTACTCTGCAGGCTGTATGATGGCTGAAGGAGGCGAGCCCCCCCGTCTAAAAGGACCAAGACAGCTGTATGGGAATACTTCGGCTACCGTAAAAAGACGGCCGCGGCTCGGAGGAAGAAGGTCCCAACGTGCAAAAGGAACGTGTGGACTGGACACTATGAAAGCTGCTCATCTCAAACTAAATTTAACTGCTGATTTACAGATGTCTCTTTCATGGTGTAAGTCTACGGGGAAGTCTTTTTGGCTCAGTAGCTTCATGTGATGATGTAATAACGGGGGGTTATTAGATTGAAGCACATCCTTGATGGATAATTTATGTGGAACAATTTGACACAAAGAATAAAAATAAAAACTGCAATCAGTAAATCAGCACTGTGTATCTAAAGCAGCTGCTATGAGACGATGTTCATCAGTGATTCCTCTAAACTAATAAAGAATCATTTGGTAACAACTATCAAAAGAATGAAACAACACCGTTATCTCATAATTAGGAGATAAAGCCTCCAATCTGTTTGTCTTTGGCCTCTGTATCTTTTCACTACAGAAAAACGAAGCAGGTTGAACATCAGTGAAGATTCGTGCTGCTACCTGAAAGCGAATCCTGCCGTCATCGTCCACCGAAACCATCGGACTAGACTGCTGGATCCCGGCAGGAAGAGGGAAGGTGAGACGAGGACGACCGTGACTCAGAGTCACCTGAAAACATGATCACATTTAGAGGGAACCATTCCTCTACTGTCTCAGGTGAAGGGAGGACATGTTTGTTACCTGAGCGCCGACTTTAGCCAGCTCTATGGAGATGTCCAGTCCTGAAGCTTTGGCTCCCAGAACCACGACGGACTGACCTGAGAACGGCTCTGCATGCCTGTACGAGTGACTGTGGAGCACCTGACCTACAAGAGACCAGAGACATCAGAGTGTCCAGTACAGAGCTGCAGACATTCAGCTATCATTTATTACAGTTCAAACCCCCAAAACACTCTTTTTCTGTCTGTAATGATTCCTCCTGTTCATACTGAGCATTAGATCCTTCATAATGTTTACAGGAAGTGATGGAGGACTAAACCCACAGTCCTCCTTCTGTGGAAACATGGATTATAAAGTTGCTTCAGAGTCTGAATGAGTCAAATCTTCATCTTCTATGTTTCAGCGTTACACTGTTTTTAGTAGCAAAGTCTTTTTGTTACTATACTTCCACCACAGAGAAACAGGAAACACTAAGAGGGAATCTGATGCTAAACAGACTGTAAATGTGTCAGATATCACTGATATGAATAACTCACACTGCTATAGTTACTATGGTTACCATGGTTACTATAATAACTCACACTGATGAAGCTCAATAGAAGCTGATCAGAGACTTTAAATGAATGAGTGATACAGTCCTCCATCACTGAACACTGAAAACACACAAGGAGATCTTTTAATAGTCAGTAATAGACATTATTTAAGGGATGTAACGTTCTCTATGTTTTACAAGTTTCTACCAGTTTCTGTGTCAGTCATGGGTTCATATAAATACATGTAAATATAAACTGTGACTGTACCTTTGAAGTTGTCTATCCCTGGTATGTCTGGGATGTGAGGGTCAGAGTAATGCCTTAAAGACAAACAGGAAACACATTTAAACCCTGAAGCTCGTCAGTGACACCTTGTGGCAGCAGGAGGGAACTGCGTCTCACCCCGAACACACGAAGACCGAGTCGAACGTCTCCGTTTTCTGACAACCTGATGAATCAGATGATGTCACTTCCCATGTCGTTCTCTCTTTCTCGCCGCCTGTTGTCACGACAACCGGCTTCACACTTTCCACTATGGTGTTAAACTGAAACACGAAGAGTTAATTTCATTATTGTTTGGACCATGAAATATCAGAAAAGTGTGTAGGAATGCATATAATTCACTAAAATTACATTTCATTAAATCTCAAAGTTGTTGCTTTATCTCTGTCCTCAATATTAACTGCTCAATGATTTTCTTCATTCTGTTTTTACTGATTAATCTGAAATAAATGCAGGTTTTTTTTCTTGCTAATTGTAAATTAAATTATTTTTATTCAGTGTCATTCTGTTAATGTTAAGCTGAGTGTATGGAAGTTAAACTGTGCACATATTAAAACAACCTGTACATATTTGTGTCTATTTATTTGGATTCTTATTAAGAATTATATATATTATTATAAAGAAGAAAAAAATATAAAAAGTATATGTTACAAATATACAGTATGTATAAAAAGAGGATAACAAAGAATAGATTCTAAAAAATGAAAGAAAGAAAAAAGAAAAAATTGAAAAGGATTTAAAAAAGATTATATATTTAAAAAAATAAGGATAAAGAATAAATAGATAAAAAAAGAAAAAAGAATAATTTAAAAAAGAAAAGAAAAAATATAAACAGAATAAAAAAGAATGATTAAGAAAATTAAAAGATTAAAGATCAGAAAAGGAAAGGTTTTAAAAAAATAGAAAAGTTACAAATATATTAAAAAGATAAATAAATAATATATGTGAAAAGAAAAAGAAAGAAAAAACAAAAAAGAACAAGAATTAAACCCTAACCCAATAAAAAGATGGTGAAAGAAACTCTAATAAAAATCTTTACATTTGATAATAAAGTTCAGTCAGCTGATCGGCGGGTCGACTCACCCGGACGTTGGCTCGGATATCGTGACTCTCGCAGTAACTCTGCAGGTATCGCTGAACTTCCTGATGCGGCAGGAAGCTGCTCAGCTGAGGGTCGAACGGGAAGTCTGGAAACATCATCACCTCTTTGGGCAGGTTGGTCCTGAGGAGAGTAAACTAATATGTAGTTGGACACTGAAAACTGTGAATTTACTGTCAGTTAGAGAATAGTTACGGATATGTTTGGAAACTTCTGACACTTTTTAAGAGTTTAAAAACATGAATCAAGCAATCAGAAGCTGTTTGATTCATGCAGGAGAACAACAGTAGACAAGATAAACTGAATCAGTCCTAAATTTAATAAAGTATCACGATATTAGACGCTGCTTTCAGGAAATGTTTAGTTAATAAAAACATTTAAAAGAAACACGTGGAGGCGTTCACTGACCCTGGAACAAAGAGAACTGACTCTGAAATGTGTTCTTAAGTCTTTAAATGTAGAAAAATATAAACTTTACCTTCATAAAGGACCAGTAGAAGATAAATAAATAAGGAGTTTTTATTTCCAAAGTATAAATATAGAGGTGTAAATGTGTAAGAGTGTAAATGTGTGCAGGTTAACGTACCTGAGGTTTCTGTACATGCTGCTGTGGATCGGCCGTCCGTTGTCGTACGTACCGACTCGCTCCTCGTAGCGCCAGGTACCGCCGACGTCGTCGCTCTGCTCGAACACGACGGGAGGAGCGAAGATGTGAGGACGAGACAGGATGTGTCTGGCTGCACAGAGTCCTGCTGCACCGGCACCGACTACTGCTACCCTCTGCAACGCCATCCTCACCCTGAGGGCGGGGTTATTAAGTTTAGGACTGATCCATCATCATGCATATAAGAAAACTGCTTTTGAATAACTTCCACTGTAGTGTCCACTATGCGTGAAAGGGTTAATTTAAGCATTCTTCAGTTGACAAGTTGAAAAGTAAGGCACCCAAAAGTGACTTTCTCCAGTTTTATGTATTTGTGTACAGCTAAAGACTCCAGTAATATATTCCCCACAGCAGCATCTCTCTAAACCATCCAGAAAGAGATGTCCTCCAAGGGTAGGTGAAAATATGCGGACCCAGAAATGACTTAGACAAGTATGTGTGTGTGAGAGAGACAGAGACAGAGAGAGAGAGAGAGAGAGAGAGAGAGAGAGAGAGAGAGAGAGATAGAGAGAGAGAGAGAGAGAGAGAGAGAGAGAGAGAGAGAGAGAGAGAGACTTTAAATGTGTCTTCACACCTGAACAGTTGAATGCAATCAAACAACAACTCTATCATGTATTTTATATTTATAAAGCTTGACATTGTCAGAAATGAGATACTTCTACATTATGTTTATTTCTGAGCTGCTGGAGTGTATTTTGTCCACCCCATTAACGTTGAGACAAGTCAGAGGGTTTTATAGAGATTGTGGTTATTAATATGAACTACAGTAAAGTAAAAGTACCTCAAACTGTACTACAGTAAAGTAAAAGTACCTCAAACTGTACTACAGTAAGTAAAAGTACCTCAAACCGTACTTATATACAGTACTTGAGGAAATGTACTTTATGTTAAACAGATTAAATCAGCAGGTTTGGACTTTAACTGTTTCAAACTCTGTCGATTAAAAGCTGAACTTTGGTTGACTGTAGTTTGAGAACTGCGCATGCTCAGAGAGAGCGACCACTAACTTTGTTACGGTGGCTAACTTCGCTGCTCCTCTGTTTTAACCTTAAAATAGAGACTTTTAAACTAAATACTCTGATAAATTAGTAATAATCAATAAGCGGAGTGTTACCGTAGTGGCTGTCAGCCTTTATCCGTCCCGCTGTCCGACTGTTAGCGGAGTAAAACATTAACATCACATGAAACACCGAGCAGCCGTTGTGTCGGAGGACCGTTCTCAGTGTAACACCTGCGCGTTACGTCACAGTGACAAAGGTGTTACGGAGAGAATCGTTCACGGACTGTGTCACAAAACACTTCCGATCCCGAGCCTTCACAATAAAAGCGACATCACATTTATAATGAGTTAAAGATCAAATTAAAGTCGCAAAAAAACTTCAGATTGTTAGTAAAATAAACTCTTAAAGACTAAATACTTTATACTAACTATTATAATCAATCTGATATGACTGAAAAGCAAAATTATACTGGAATTAGCATTATTACTACAGCAGAATATGAGGCTGATTTTCAGAATAAAATGATGGAGGATTAAATATGACAACAAAAATAAATGAATGAATGCAGAATTAATAATACCATAATTAATAATGTGTTCAAATACATTATACACACAGAAACGCTTAAGTTATACACTTAGATATATAATTAAATCAAGATAATTATTGATTTTAATTAATCTGTCAAATTTTGTCTCAGTATTTTGTGTGAAAAGAGAAAAAGCAAAAGTGGATGTTTGCTAAATATCCAAATATGAAACACATTTTTTTTAAATAGTAATGATTAAATAATAACTGTTGATATATATCATGAGGATATTTAAGGTTTCTATTTTACACACAAATTAAAGAGAATCTCAACAATTGTTCTCACTTCTTTCCTACTTTTCTTCCTCTCTCCTTCCTTCCTTTCTTCCTCCCTCCTTCCTTGCTTCCTAAAATCTAAGTTCATGTAGATTTTGGATATTTGATGAATTCAAAAAACAATTCTTATTTCAAATATTTTATTAAAAAAAAGAAAAATGAAAGCAGAATTGGGAAACAGGAAAAAATACACCTTGAAAATGTTTTTTTATCTATAAAGTTGAACTAATTTTAGACTAACAGAAGTGATAAGGGTCATATGTCATCGTTCATTCACACGTTTAATTTATTAATACTCAGAGCTCTGATGCACGACTGTATAATAAACATAATTTGAACATTTTTTTTGAAATTTATGAATTTATTAAATGGCAGAAAATCTTGTTAGTGACCTGAAAGCTGTGAGGAAGTGAATAAATATGATTATCAGCAGAGGTCTGTTTCTACTGCATAGAGAGAGAGAGAGAGAGAGAGAGACAGAGAGAGAGAGAGGGAGAGAGAGAGAGAGAGAGAGAGAGAGAGAGAGAGGGAGAGAGAGAGAGAGAGAGAGAGAGAGAGAGACAGAGAGAGAGAGAGAGAGACAGAGAGAGAGAGAGAGAGAGAGAGAGAGAGAGAGAGAGAGAGAGAGAGAGAGAGAGACAGAGAGAGAGAGAGAGAGAGAGAGAGACTTTGACTTTAACCCTCCTGTTGTGCTCCTTCCTTCCTTCCTTCCTTCCTTCTCTCCTCCTTTCTTCCCTTCCTTTCTCATTTCCTTCCTTCCTTCTTTTCCTTCCTTTCTTCCTTCCTTCTTTCCTCCCTTCCTTCGTTCCTTCCTCATTTTATTCGTTCCTTCCTCCCTCTTTTCCTCCCTTTCTTCCTTCCTTCTTTCCTCCCTTCCTTCGTTCCTTCCTCATTTTATTCGTTCCTTCCTTCCTTCCTTCCTTCCTTCTTTCCTCCCTTCCTTCCAACGTTTCTCCATCTGTCACCAACAAGATTTAAAACCATCCAGTGAATTTATACTTTCATCTTTTTATGAGCTGAATGTTTGAGTGAGAAGCTCCAGATAACCGTCCAGTCCTGGATGGAGCTGCAGCAAGACTCTCTCTGCTGCTTAGTAACCCTCCTGTTTCCTTGAGTCAAGGAAGGAAAGGAGGGAGGAAGGGAGGAAGGAAGAAGGAAGGAAAGGAGGGAGGAAAGGAGGGAGGAAGGAAAGAAGGACAGAGGAAAGAAAGAGAAGGAGGGAGAGAGGAAAGAATAAAGGGAGGAAGGAATAAGGAAAGGAGGGAAGGAAGGAAAGAAGGGAGGAAAGAAGGAAGGGAGGAAAGGAAAGAAGGGAGGAAGGAGGGAAGAAGAATAAGACCCAGGAGGACGACACAAAGGGTTAAAGATGAACTACAGAGATCTTCCACCTCGGCGTGCGTCGTCTCCAGGTGTCTCTGGAGGGAGCTGATGATGTCACTGATGATGTCACTGATGATGTCACTGATGATGTCACCTGAGTCAGCGTCGAGTTTGCAAAGTAAAACAAAAATCTGCAGCTCCTCTTCTTCATCAGTCCGCCTCCCGCCTCCAGTGACATCATCATCATCAGTGTTGTGTGTCTCTCTCTGTGTGTGTGTATGTGTCTCTGTGTGTGTGTGTGTGTGTGTTTCTGTGTCTCTGTGTGTGTGTGTGTCTCTGTGTGTGTGTGTGTGTGTGTGTGTGTCTGTGTCTCTGTGTGTGTTTCTGTGTGTGTGTCTCTGTATGTGTGTGTGTCTCTGTCACTGAGTCAGCGTCCAGTTTGCAAAGTAAAACAAAAAGTGTGAGTGTGTGTTTCATCTGCAGCTCCTCCTCTTCATCAGTCCGCCTCCCGCCTCCCGCCTCCAGTGACATCATCATCATCATCATCATCATCATCACTTGGCGGCGGCGTTCCCGTGCGGCGGCGGCTGCTGCTGCGGCTGCTGCTGCTCGGCGAGCGCCTGCTGCAGACGGGTGCGTTTCCTGGAGTAGTGCTGCCAGTGGAGCAGCTGCTGCTCATCGATGAACTTCGCACACTGAGCGTTCACCAGCTCCTTACGGAAGTGTTCATACTGCAGCAGCTCCAACATGTGGAGGCAGTGAGGATACCTGCAACACACACACACACACACACACACACACACACACACACACACACACACACACACACACACACATAGAGACACACACAGACACACACACACACACACACACACACACACAGAGACACACACAGACAGACAGACAGACACACACAGAGAGAGAGAGAGACACACACACACACAGAGAGACAAAGAGACACACACACACACACACACACACACACACACACATCATCATCATCATGTTGTTCTTCATCAGATATAAAAACATGTCTGGAAACTTTCTGCAGCTGCTTTCCTTGAATTCAGTAACTCAGTAAACTGCTCAGCATGTGTTGATCTGAGGCCTGTACTACGAAGCTGGTTCACTTCTTACCGGGGTAAATCACCATGGTAACTTATCCAGAACATTAACCTGCTCCGGAGCAGGTTAATGTTCTGGATAAGAGATCAATGAGTACAAAAGCACCACCTCCTGACCAATCAGCTCTCTTAGGAAATGACCTGCCCATTCTTAAAAGATCCTGTCAACACGCGGATCGCGAGAGGAGTGCTTAGGAGAGAATGAGTTTTTAGGGATAGATGCAATTTTTTAATTGGCCAAAATATATATTTGTAAAATAATCCTTGAGGCACATGAGGGATATTATTCTGTATGTTATACAGTTGGTTTGAAATTATTCACTCAAGTGGTTGAAACATAATAGGTTTGTATTTTGAATGTTGAATATTAAACTAACTTAATGTCTCTATGAAAGGAAGGGCACTGAGGAAGCGCTCTGCCCCAAACGTCTGTGCCGTAATAAAGTGGCATTGTGTGATCAGAGTGCTGTCCGTTTATATTGTCTGATAAATTAATATTGTATGATCTCATGAATTTACACATTAACAGAGTCTGCAATTTTCTGCCAGCATTCCTTCCTGGCTTTTGCTGCATCAGAGTTGCTTCATATAGTTGACGAATAATTGTCTGCTCCTCCATGGTAAAGGGTAAAGTAGCTCTGCAGGATTTCTGCATGTTTGTGATGGAGCTTCAGAGAAGAGCTGCTGATGTTTCTGCAGAGCGTCTTAATGTGAACTTCCTCACAGATACATAACGGAGCTATGGACTATTTTATGTGCTGTCTTCTAGATCTGCTCTGTGTGTAAAGAGCCTCCAGATAACTTTTACTGTGATTTGGCACTTTATATAAATAATGATTGATTGAATGTTGCAGAGTGTAATCCTTCCAAAATAAAATGTATTTAAGTGAAGTTAACCACACTGTTGTAACATTTCTTCTTTATATTTCTGAAGCAGACATCGTGTTACCTCAGGCTCAGTAAACTTCTGTTCACGTGAGATTCATCTAAAAGTTCATGAAGTCATTTTCTTTACATTCATTACTGCTAAGAATTACTTTACATTGTTAATATGGACTTTACAACTGCTAAATAATAGAATTACAATTCAATAAAGCCCTAATAAAACTATAAGGGTCCATATAGGTGTAAGTGTGTATCAGCTGGTCTTACTTGAGGAACTTGGCGTACTCCGGCTCTTTCCAGTACAGCAGATACTTCAGGTAGTTAATGAACGGCCTCTCTCTCAGGAAACCTCTCTGAGCCAAAACTGCAACACAAAACAACCTCCAGTATGAATGAGCTGCACATTAATATTATATACTGTATATATACTAAAACAGAACAAAGTGAAGACATAAAGATGACAATCAGCTGTTCACTCACAGTTCAGATAGTTCGGATTCGCCAAACACTGAACGAACTCCAACTCTGACTGGAAACGGTTCCTGGCCTGCTCCTCTGTAACACACACACACACACACACACACACACACACACACACACACACACACACACACATAGACACGTAGACACACACACAGACAGACACACACACACACACGCACACACACAGAGAGGGACACACACACAGACACACACACAGAGAGAGAGACACACACACACACACAGAGACAGACAGACAGACACACACAGACACAGACACACACACACACACACACACACACACACACACAGGTTAACAGTGAAATAACATAATTTATGATAAAATCTTCACAGTAATTATTTGACTTTTAACTTTTATTTAAGGTTTAAACCATTTAAAATAATAATTATACGTTAGAAAACGTTATTTTCATTATCAATTCATGTCTTAATTATCATTTGGATTAATCTATTAATCATTTAGTGCACAAATAATAAAATAAAAATTAAAAACAGACAAAAGCAACAACAACAAGCTGAAATAAATATTTAAAATGATTTAAACTATCATATCTCAATCAGTTAATGAACTAATTACCTTCAGCACAAATACATTTAAATGTTTAGTGGCTGTAATGATTATCTCTGAATGGAAACTATCATGTTTATAAGTTTAAATATCAGACAGAAATAAACTGGATAAAATTAAATATTATTCAGCTTTAAATCGACTCTTTTTAGTTTAATTCATTTCAAACATGAAACAGCTCAATAGAAACACTCTTTAAGTCTCTCAGTCTGTATTCTCCTCTGTCTAACTGTATATTTTTATATTAATACTGAGTTTTATTTTATATTTATTATCTTTATTTCTGTTCTCTGCTAACTAGCTTTAGCTTCAGTTACGACGGTTACTAACCTGTTTCCATAGCGACAGCTGCGGGCCGGCCGTTAGATCAACAGTCTGTCACTGAGCGGAGCAAAATAAGAAAATAAGAAACTCTGAAACTAACAGACGATAAATATATATATTATTTGACTCTTTGTTGTTCAGAGCCTCAACAACACACAGCCATGTTTACCGGAAATCAACTCGCACCACTTTGTGACAGTGTACACCAGTTTACGGCTCCTGCTGTTCAGTATCTGACCACTAGATGGCGACAAACTCCACTCCACTACTTTCTACTATACTACATTTATCTGACAGCTTTAGTTACTTTACAGATGCAGATTTGACACAATGGATAATATAACAAGCTTTTAAAATACAACACATTGTTAAAGATCAAGCTCATAATATTCAAACCCACACATTGTTAAAGATGAAACTGCAGATGTCTATGAGTTGTTAACAGCTCCACCAAATACTGATTCTTCCCTCTAAACTTCTCACATGCTTTCATTTCAATAAATGTTCAAATGATCCAATATTTCAGCAAAAATCAAAGATTAGAGAAAAAGTCCAAAAACTGAAAACACATTTGTGTATTTTACTGTAATACTGCATACTACATCACTATAATACTGCAGTACTTTTACTGTAATAGTGCATACTACATCACTCATAATACTGCAGTACTTTTACAGTAATACTGCATACTACATCACTCATAATACTGCAGTACTATTACTGTAATACTACATACTACATCACTATAATACTGCAGTACTTTTACTGTAATACTGCATACTACATCACTCATAATACTGCAGTACTTTTACTGTAATACTGCATACTACATCACTATAATACTGCAGTACTTTTACTGTAATACTGCATACTACATCACTATAATACTGCAGTACTTTTACTGTAATACTGCATACTACATCACTATAATACTGCAGTACTTTTACCGTAGCAGGATTTTTCATGCAGGACTTTAACTTGTAATATATTTTTTACATTGCTGTATTGGTACCTTTACTGCTGTAAATGTAAAGTAATTTCATTATTTCTTTCTTTCCTTCCATCCTTTCTTCCTTGTTCTACTCTTGGAAAATATGTCAATAAATTACTAAATGCCAAACCAAGCCTTTATGTTAGAATTGACCAACATAAGTTACACATATCAGGTATGTTAATACAGGTTTGTTAATGTCTTATCAAGATCCAATGAAAGTCTTATTCTGTTAGTATTATGCAGTATTAAATATTATGCTGTGAACAGCTTTGGATTACTACACAAAGATTTATTGTCACAGATTTCTTTATAGATCAATTTTTATTAATATCAAATAAAACTGTTAGCAACAACATGGTACAAAACTGTGGAAGTTACATATGTACAATATACATTTACTCTCTTACATAAAAAAAATCTATGTCATGAAATACAAACTCAGGCATTTAAATAGAAAACAATACAAAACACGTTTCTAATTACAGGAAAATAAATCAGATTCACAGTTGTTGTTGAAAAGTTTCTCATCCTGCTGCAGTTTGTTCATCCAGAGTCACAAAAAAAACAACAGATAACTAAGAATGACAGCTGTCTAATATCTAGTTTCTATTGTTAAAGGTGCAGTGTGTAGAATTTAGTGGCATTATAATATTGTTGGTAATTTAATTTGCTCCACATGCCTAAAACAATAAAACTAACTAGACAATGTTAAATTAAATACTTAGTGATGAAAGCAGTTGAAGTGTTAAAAACAGAAACAGAGATTTGAGCATTTTTGATAATATATTGCCAAATGTTTGTTGGTGTCACCTGCATAAATATGAGTATTTGCAGTGATTGAGAGTAATTAGAAAATAAAATCAGTATCAGTGTTAAAGTGTTTACAGCATTACCCCCCCCCCCCCCTCACCCATTTATAACCCTAACCAAAGGAGACTTAATCCTGGAGGCTGCAAACATTTTCATTTCAACAGTTTCTGCCAAAGAAAAGTAAAGATTTGACATCAAAACATCTGAAAACAGACTCTTGATGCTTCTGGTGGCTCAGAACCAGGTGTCACATTCTGCAGTACATACAATATACAAACACAAGAATAAAAAATGTCACCATCCAGTGATGAGTGACGAAGCCTGAAGACGTTGAATAAAACATTAAGATGTAGCAGCAGGTTGTAGAAAGCAGTGGTGCTTCTACACGGGCGCAGTGCTGTTGGCCCACGACGGGAAGGAATCCAGACTGAACATGACGCGACCCCAACTGTTGATGGCCAGACTGATGCAGCAGATCCCGATGATGTTCATCACCACGCCTGTTTTAGCCTGCAGGGGGCGCAGCAGAGGAGGAGGAAGAAGGACAGCAGAGGTTACTGTGATTTCCTGTGTCGGTCTGAAGATGAACAAAAATGTCTACGGTACATACATACATACTGTTTATATACTGTATATCCACATTTATAACCAATAACAAATATATAAAGTATTGTTCCTTTGCTGATAGTTTAAAACATCTTCCATCTCTGAACTTTGTGTCAACCAATAAAATGAGCTCTTCGGAGTCATGCAAGGTCAATACACATAAAAGGTCTCATTGTCTCTTGTGGAAGAACAAAACACTAAAAATACACTTTCTAAGTTTGTAGTACGGCAGCATTTATTACAACTATGACAACAAATATTTACTTCTTGCTATAGAAAAATGTTTTTCATTCATTGCTGCAGTTTGGAACCAACGAATGATGCCATAAATAAAACAGTAAATAGCATCTGCTCAATAACTTTTAATATTTCCTAATGGATACAAGTCAGTAAAATATCTAACTTTATCAATAACAGCTGTTGAGACTTCCAGTTAAAGTGTCTGTAAACATTCTGGTAAACAGAGATGAGATGTTGGAGGCGGGACTCACCATGTCGGACACTTTGAGATAACCGGAGGAGAAGACGATGGCGTTGGGCGGCGTGGCGACGGGCAGCATGAAGGCGAAGGAGGCGCTGAGGGTGCAGGGGATCATCACGTACAGAGGATTCAAGCTTATAGACTGAGACTGAAACACAGAGAATATACTTACACTGATGTTGAGGTTGATTGACCAGTATATCACATGATCAGGTTCATATGAAAACTTCTGATCACTTGATTCATTGATTGTGTTTTAAGACTGTGTGTGTGTTTGTGTTTTGTTACCATGGACGCCAGGATGGGCAGGAAGAGTGTTGCCGTGGCGACGTTGCTGGCACACTCGGTGAAGGTGGCGATGAGGAGGCAGAGGATGACAGCGATGGCCCACGGAGGGATGGAGTGTAGCGGTGTCATCTGAGCACCGAGCCAGCGGGACAGACCGGACTCCTGACAACACACACACACACACACACAAACATACACACACACACACACACACACACACACACACACACACACACACACACACACACACACACACACACACACACACACACACACACACACACACACACACACACACACACACGTCCTCTCTTACTGACGATGTTCTAGTGATCCTCTTTACTAGATCATGTCCCCGCTTTCTAAGAATCACTTAATTTCTACTGAGGTTCCTCTTTCCAAAAATCTCCACACTTTTCTAAATGTTCAATGTTATTTCTTTCCAAACTATTCTTTATGTTAAAAAATGTTATTACTTAACAAAATGTTCTTACATACTAAAGATATTCTTACTTATTTAAAATGTTCTTACAGTACAAGTATTTGTGCTTACAGAAATGTTCTTATTGTCCAAAAGAGTTGTTTCTTTCAACAGAAGGGATGTGTTTTCCAAAACTATCCTCAAAAGGTTTCCAAAATAGGTTCTTAATTAAAAAAAATATTGCTAATATCCAAAAAGCTCTCTCAAAAAATACTGTCTAAAAATTCCCATACTGTTCAAGATAAGACATTTCACTTTTCATAAAGGTTCTCCCTTGTCTTAATACTTCTTAATATCTCCCTGAAGATGTAAAGGTGTCACACACCTCGCTGCCTTTGGCCAGAGCGAAGCCTCCTCCCAGCAGCAGGACGATGTTCCAGGGCATCTTCCTCTGAGTCACCTGCCAGGTGAGGAGGGAGGGGGCGGGGCCTCTGGACACCTGGGAGTCTGAAAACATGAAAAAAGGGTTAATCACTAACCAAAAATGTGTGTGTGTGTGTGTGTGTGTGTGTGTGTGTGTAGTACCTGTCTCAGAGCTCCTCCAGCAGCAGAGGTATCTCGGAGGCTCAGACGGAAGAACAAACAACAACACAGAAACAAACAGAGAGACGGTCGCATCGGTGACAAACCTGCAGAGAAGAAGAAGACGACAGAACAAATAAAGGTGTCAAGGTGAGTGGTGTTACCTGAACTACAACGAGTCACATGATCAATTCAGTATAAAGGTCCAAACTCATCAAAAATTATTATTAATATGTCTAAAACATCTCTGGAGATCCAAAAAAGTTTCCTAATGTCCAAAACAGTTCCTAATGGTCTCTAATTTCAAAAACATCCCCACATTTTTGTCAAACAGTACTTCCCCATTCAGCTTCACTTCCTGTTCCAATCATATTTACACATTAATTACTGACCTCCGTCACATGGAGCGACGGCTCGGCTCATGAATGGGGATTTCACCACAACCGGTTTGTATTTGTGTAGACAGACGGCCAAAAGTAAAAACTACCGGGACATTTCCAAATCTGCCTCCTGAGCCGTCTGTTTGTTTTTACATTTTCGAGAATTTTCATTCAAAAGAATTTCCATTCAAAGAAACAAAGAAAGACAATTGAAGGCGTTGATTCAGACTCTGGGGAGACTGTAACGGGCATTTTCATTTTCTGACATTTAAAAGAATAATGAAATTGATTGATAATGGCAACAATCATTAATTACAACTTTAATTTGTCCTAATACCCTGCATGAGGTCACTTTTAATGATACGGGGAAAGTATAGGTGTCATTTAAAGACTTTTTATATTAAGATATCTTTGTTCTTTGATGGACTGGGGGGTGGTGATGGTGGTGGTGGTGGGGGGGTTTGCTGTGTGTCTTCATTTATCTGCATGATTCCAGATGATGTTTTCAGCTACGATCAGCTGACTGACTGAAGGACCTCTGAGCTTCACTACCAACCTGCGTAATCGGGAAACATGTTGAAATCATCCGTTTGCACAAACTACACGACCAGGTTGACCAACCGCCCCCCGACCCCCCCCCCCCCCCCAACCCCACGACTCCCCCCGACTCCCCTACCCAGTCTGCTGTTACTGAAGGAAACACTGCAGAGCCTCTTTCATGTCTGTCCCTGACATGTTTCCTGCAGTGGGGTCATGTGTGAACGGGGGCAGGGATCAATATTCAGGGTAAACTGGACCACCAATGTTCCACCTCAAGACCTCGTAACATTTCAGCAGTACATCTGTTGTGACTGGCAGCTGTAACCCTGCAGGGACAAGCACCTGACCAAAGAGAAAACCAATCACAAGACTTCACTGATGACGTATTTTAATCCGTGACTTGTTTACAGTTTTGGTGTGAGTGCTTTACAGGAACACTGACACTGGACAAAAACAGCTCCTCTCCTGCCATGTTCCTGAAAATAATAAGAAATGTTTTCATGTAAATCTGTACTTTCTCCCCCATCTTCTTCTTCTACTGTTGAGTTTTAAGGTGGTTGGCTTCCACGAATGTTGCATGACCTCCATCTACTGGACTGTCCATCGTCTATTCTGGCATTGTTATGCATTGAAATGTTCCTGAATGTAGCTGCAGGTGTGAACAGTGAACATTTATCCCAGAAATTCACCAGGAATTATGAGAAAGAGTCTTTAGTGTGAAACATAACATCATTGTTTTAAGGTAGAAGGTGTTATTCTCTTTTATTGCTATCTTTGATGTATTAGATCTGGTTTTAATCTTAGAACAGGCAGCTGGTTCCTGTTAAATGAATCCAGACTGAAACATGTGCAGACCACTTTATAATCTGAATATAAACACGCATGTAAACGCTTTAACTCACTCTCCTGGTTACCTACAGAACAGAACTGATTTCATTAAAACCCTTTTTAACTTTTCATATTTAGATCCAGGTAGAAAATAAAAGAGAACAAACAATTTAATGCTTTTTATTCAGAGATAACGGTTGTTGTGGTTTGGTTTGGTTCGGGTCTGTTAACTTACAGGATCTCTTCATGTTGTGAGCTATCAGTCCTAAGAGGTGAAAAGCCTCCAGATGAAGTGTGGAAAGAGCAGCAGCAGTTGTTGACGTGACACTAAAGTTTACTGTTTGTACCCTGAACACGCTTCCTGTGTTTGTTCTTTGCTTCAGATTCCTGTTTGTTCAGAGATTTAGCCCCGAGGCAAGGTCTGCGTTAAAGAACAGTCTGAGCTCATTCATCTCCTGAACTCTTTTCTTTTTCCACTTTACATTTATGCAGGAGCAGTGCTGAGAACACACACACACACACACACACACACATACACACACACACACACACACACACACACACACACACACACACGAAGAGAGAGAGAGACAGACGGAGAAATGTGAAGAATGAATTCACAGCAGTGTTTCAGGATCATTTACTGAGTGAAGCTACAAACTGCAGTCCAGAGAAACATTCACAGGGATCAGCTGGGATCAGAATGTGCATTTACATTTTCAGTCTGTGCATGAAAGACTCTGAGTGGAAATTATTTAAATGTGAAATGTTGGAATATTCTGAGTTGTAAAAGTAGTTATTTGGATAAAAAGCTGAATATCGATTAAATGATGACGTACATAAAGCACCTGACTTCAAGGGAATTTCTGGAATTTTTCAACCTGGTTTTTCTGATAGTTTTGTGTCAGAGTGACAAAAACTTGGAGATGGTTCAGGACTCAGCTAGAGCGGTTGTGAAACTGGCTTCAGTGTAATTCTTTGGAGCAACATCAATAATCATACAATAATCTACTAAAAGTGTTTCTGCCTTCAACTATGGTGAGTTTAGTTGAGCTTTTTGCTTATGATCTCTCACATGGATGCCATTGGGGTCAATCGTTTCATTCGTTACATTTCAGATGTTAAAGAGTTGTTAGCAGTTCTTGGACATTTAATCTCAAAACTACTCACAAGATTTCATTGAAGCGACTGTTTGAAGCCCAACGGAGGTCAAATTATACATTATAATAGTTTGTTGGCACTCACTCAGCCTTGGAATTGAAGAGGTGTGTAGCCCATCCATCCATGAAGCGCGGGTCTCGTGTGAACCACAGCACCACCATGAGGATGAAGACCACCAGGACGTTGGCCTCTCCGTAGCTCATAGGTCCCAGACGCCGATGCTCATCCCTGATCACTTCGTACGCAGCGCGCTCCTTCTCCGTCTGCACCGTCCCACAACCCCACGTCCGCCGCAAGCTGCAACCAAACGGTGAATGGAAGCCAAATTGAAGTTCATCTCATACTTTTTGACATTTTTTTGTGTTTAACGTGTTTTCTGGATAAACATTTGAGCTTCTTGACTTAGATGATTAAAGGATAAACAAAAATATTTGGACTCACTCGCAGCCGATGTAGAGGAACTGCAGCCAGAACCAGGCCAGCGTCAGCATCAGCACCATGGTGGGGAACGCAAACACGAACCAGGACGCAAAGTTGATGACGTCACCGTTCTGAGGGAAGAGTCTGTGAGACGGGACGCCAAAGAGGAGGTGAGACCCGTTAAAATCTGGACAGCAGTTTTAAAGGGGTGAGAATCTTATTAAAATCGTTGTGGTCACAGTTAAAATAAATGTGTGTATCGTCTGCATAAAGGTGGACACTGATGTAGTGCGCTCTTGATGTCATGTTGGTAGCATGTAGATTGAAAAGATGATGAAGCCCTGAGGAACTTAAGCGTCTGTACTAACCACAACCAACAGAAAAAGTCTTTCTTTGTCTTCTACCGGCTCCTCGAGGCCGTTGAGCAGCTAATGAAACTGTACATGACTCAGATGTCACAGTATCAGTCTGGTTCTTGTGTATTTGCTCTTACTGGCTCATCTGTCCAATCAGAACCAGGTTTGGTCCGGTCCCTGTCAGCGTAGCGATGCCGCCAATGCTAGCAGCGTAGCACACACACAGCAGGAGGCCTTTACACATCTTCGTCCTCTCCTCCTCCACATCGCTCGCCTCCTCCAACTCCAGCGGACAGCAGACAACCACTGAAACAGTTTGTAGAGTCATAAGAATCTAATTCTCATTAGTTTTACGTTCATTTCTTTAAAAAAAACTACTTTGACACTTTGACCTTTGATCCAGTGAAACACAGAAGCACATATTGGTAGATTTATATTAATCATATCATATGTTCAGTAGTGGAAGAAACACTCAGATTATTTAAGTAATCCTTCAGTAAAAGTACCATTACACCAATGCTACAGTAAAAGTACATGAGTATTACAAGTTTTATTATGGGTTTAAATATTATGAGCTTGATGTAGTTTGTATTGAAGTGAAAGTAGTGAGTTAGATACCACTGGGTTCATCTTTAACAATGTGTTGTTATATTATCCATTGTGTCACATCTCAAATCAAATATAACTGGATGAGAATCAACAGTCATGTTTTTGTGATATTCAAATTAACCCCTGTGGACTATTTCTGTAGGTTTTCACAAGAAACTTTTGTATCTAAATCAGTTGAACTGATTGGAGGGAAAGAAACCAATCTGAGAGCTGAACGGTTGGTTTGCAAAGACGTAGACTATCATCTCACCTGTCCCGCTGTCGGTGCAGCCTGATGGAGGTTTGTCTTGTGGTGTTGGTTTGATGCTCTCCTGTCTGTCCATCCGAACCTCTGATGCCTCTTTCTGCTCAGACGGCATTTCGTCTCGCAGGTTGCTGCTTTTCTCTAAGCTCTCTGGTGTCAGAGTGTCCTCGTTCACATCTGGAAACAAACACACCGCAAACAATTAGCTCCTTTTAGACCTTTAAACCTGAGGGCCACACAAAGTACTTATTGGATCGTTAAACACCTTCCCAACATTGGGAGGTAGGAGATGAAACTTTCCAAAACAATTCAGCCATAGCGCCTGCTTTACTTTAGGCTAGGTGTGTAGCGGAGTGAAAGCTCTCTCTCAAGTTCTTTTATTTCTTCACACAGCTGCTTCTGTTATGTTTGGTTAAGGTCAGGGAATTAAAGCAGTTCTCTAAATTTAATGAGCAGATATGTTTCTATTGGGGCTTTTTGGGCAACTGACATTAGGACCTGTATCGTTTCTCTTGGGAGGACAGACTTCCCAACATTAGTCATGAACACTGACACTGGATATAAACTGTGTGTTGCAGGTCCAAAATACATTGGGCTGGTTTTTCTACTGCAAACAGCAGGGTGCTTCAACTTTGTATTTTAAGAAACTACTCAGTAAACGAGAAACATTCAAACTTTAATATATTTCTCTTGTATAGACCAGGTCTGGATCAGGTCTAGACCTGGTCTAGACCGGGTCATTGATCTGCTGATTGATGGCTCATCTTACCAGGGTTTTCCGAGTTGTTGGAAACAGCAGTTTGCAGGACGCTGATGGTTTTCTCCTGATGCTCCTTCTGTAAAACTTCGCTCCTGCTCCGCGTCTTGGAGGAGGGATCGGGGTCGACGTCGCCTTGGATCTGCTCCAGGACGGCCTGGACGATGGGAACCATCATGGCGGTGGTGGCTGTGTTGCTGATCCACATGGACAGGAAGGCCGTGACTCCCATGAACCCCAACATCAACCTGCTCCACAGACACATGGGGGGGGGGCGGCATGATGATGCTATGATGGATTTTATTCTAATTTTAACCCTCGTGTTGTCCCCAGGTCAAGGAAGGAGAGAAGGAAGAACAGGAGGAAGAAGGAAAAGAGGAAGTTAGTAAGGAGAGAAGGAAGGGAGGACGGAAGGAAGGAGGGAAGGAAAGGAGTAAGGAGGGAGGGAGGGAAGAAGGAAGGAAGGAAGGAAGGATGGAAGGAAAGAAAGAAAGGGGTAAGGGCGAAAAGAGGAAGGAATTTAGGAGAGAAGTAAAGGAGTACGGAGGGAGGGAAGGAAGGATGGAAGGAAAGAAGGCAGGAAGCAAGGAAGGATGGAAGGAAAGGAGTAAGGAGGAAGGAAGGAAGGAAGGAAGGAAGGAGGGAGCAGCTTCACAGCGATCAGGTGACTCACAGAGCGGGTCGGACTCCCACCAGCAGCAGCACCCGCAGGGCGATGCGCTTGTGGAGGTTCCAGTGCTCCACGGCCACGGCCACCATCAGCCCGCCCACAAACAGCATGTTAGTGTCCTTCAGGTACTGCATACACACCTGCACAGCAACACACACACACACACACACACACACACACACACACACACACACACATTTAATTGATTTAACAACAATGTGAAGACTTAACAGCGTAAATTATGAAGTTGTTCCATTTGACTTATTAAAGACAAATAATCTGTATATTTCCAGTTTGAACTTTGATGCCTCTCTACTGATGATGTCACCTCATGTTTTCCTTCTGCTGTAGTTTAATGGCACTGATTGAAGATTTGACAAACTGACGACTTATTTCACTTCATGTTATTCAGTTATTGACACTCTTACTGCTCAAATGCAGGCCAGGCAGGTGTGTGTGTGTGTCTTTGTCTGTGTGTTTTGCACACACTGTGTAGTGTGCTAACATTATATGTGAAGTGTAAAGTGCTGTAGTGTAATGCATGTTGCTACTGCCTTGTGCTCTCCTACTGTTACACTTGATACTGACCAGTAAGATGTACTTAATACTGCCACAGTAAAAGTTACTTAGTGTTATATGATCAGGATGACTTTTGAACACTGGAAATAAATCGTGTACTCATCCCGGCAGTAGCCCCGTGGCACTCAACATTTCCCTGTAATTTTCTAGTTTTTGTTTTTGAAATTTCCAGAAGTTTTGGTTCTAGTTGTCCAGTGTGTGTGTGTGTGTGTGTGTGTGTGTGTGTGTGTGTGTGTGTGTCTCACATCTTTGGACTGCATGATGCCGAGGACGGGGAACAGGATGGTCGGCAGCAGAGCCGTCACCGCCAGCGGCAGAACCTCAGTGCACCAATAAATGGCCATGAGAGCGATGACATAAGCGCAGGCCGCCTCCTACACAGGAAACAGAAACATTCATATTTAACACATTCTCAGATCCAACATGCAACACGGCTTAGGAGCTGCTTGTAAATGCCTTTAAAAAATATATATATATATATATATATATATATATATATATATATATATATATATAGATTTGTTAGTTTGTTTATTCTAGTCCAGGGGTGTCAAACATGCGGCCCGTGGGCCAGAACCGGCCCGCCAAGAGGTCCAGTCCGGCCCAGTTTCCTTCTTCCTCTTACACAAACATTAATGACGTCTGCATCCATTCAACTGCTTCAATAAACCTTCAATCACATGTTAAATCATGATTGTTATAGAGACTGAGGAACATTTAGAGCTTCACTTTGCTCTGTTAATTACATTTAAATATGAATATTGAAAGTTTAAAAGGCTTTTGGAGTTTAAAGGAGTGTTCCCAGTATATAGTTCCTCCCTGGTCTCAAGTCAGATCTGTAATATAATATTTAAAACAAAAGCTGTTTTTGTAGAAAATGAGAGAAGTGTTGACGCAGGCTCGTGCTGTGAGCTCTGAGGGTTAAAATCTCACGTGCACGCCCGTCACATGTGTGCAGGTTTATAACACGTATGATAACATGAAGGTTTCTGTTCGATCATGTTGCTGGACTCCAGATTCTTGCTGTGGGATAAAAGATACTCACAACTGATGCACAATAAATGACATTCTTCCATTGAAACTAATAATAATGATAATAATACTAAACGTACTTTATACAGAAATGCACAAAGAGCTTAACATAGTTGAACCAGAATTAAAACAACATCATCGTTTAAATGGAAAATTTAAGTCAATTCAAGCTCTGATCAGATTTCAGGTGAACTCTCTCTAACGACATCTGACAGGAGTCTGGGAGAAAAACTGACTTTTAAGGCTCATAATCTTCACATTTCCAGTTTCTATATTAATATTCTGAGTCTCTACTGGAATAAAAACTCCTTATTTATCTTCTACTGGTCCTTTATGCAGCCGCTCAGTTCAGCCTCTGTCTCTTAACAGGCCGTTTTACCTCCTGTCTCTTTAAGGACCCCCTTAGCAACCACCTTAGCAACCATGGAACACAGCCCTTAGCAACCATGGAACACAGCGCTTAGCAACCACAGAACACAGCCCTTAGCAACCACCTTAGCAACCAAAGCTTCCATATAAACTAACTATAGCAGCAGGATTTCACTTCTTTTTCTCCTTCTTTACTCCAAATGTTCAACTTCTTAAATCACATCCGTACATGTTGGAGCTGAATCACATCTGAGATATGAGAGTGGAAACACCGTAGCAACCACCTTAGCAACCACCGTAGCAACCACCTTAGCAAACAAGGCTAAATTAGGCATGTATGATGTCAGCTCGTCAGAAAGGTAGAAAAAACAGCTGAAAATGAAGTGTAGAGCAGGTTGAAGCCTGACGTTTGACTTGCAGGCAGCATTTCATCGTATGTTCATCTCAAGTTTCTGAGCTTCGACCACGTTTAACATCTGACATCAGAACAGAATAAAGACCATGACGTTTCCCCCTTTAACTGCTTGCTGACTGTAACATTAAAACCTCAGATGCTCCAAAATGCAGCAGCACGTCTTCAACCAGCCACAAATAGCTTGAGTTGCTCCACTTTCTGTCACTTTCCACTGACTTCCTCACTATGAACTGAACTTCTTACAGCGGAAACCTTGTGTTCAAACTCCAAAGACAGCTCCCAGACAGCACTGAATAATCCATCGTCTTCTTATTAAAGGCTTTAGAGACTCAAATCAGACAACTTACATGGAAAATGAATAAAACTGTGAAACTAAAGGGCCAAACGTTTGTTTGTTTGTTGTTTGTGACTCATGGGTTGTTGTGTTTGTGTGTAAAATCAGCTGCTGCCTGCTGTGTTGATTGTATAAAGAGTTTTGAAGATGTCGACTCAGTGTTGAACCATGAAGGTAACCAATTAATAAACTTGTAGTTCAGGATCTGAATACATGTTTCACTACTGAGATATGATCCATTCTCTGTGTGTCATGTCGAACATCAGACATTCAGTTCATCATGTGGAAACATGTAATGTGTGAGAAAGCAGAGAGTAGAGCACGACATGAACAGATCATCACCTGCTGACATGAGACTGTCCAAACACACCGTCTCTGTTTTTATGAACCTTCATTCACACACACACACACATCCACACACACACATCCACACACACACATACACACACACACACACACACACACACACACACACACACACACTCCTGCTGAGATTCCTCCTTCATGAGTGAATTTCTGGGAAATGTTAGAAACCAAAAATATTAATGAAGTCTTCTTCCCTGTTTCAGGGTAAAGGTCTGTCAGCGCAGCAGGAAGAAGAAAAGACTTTTAACTCTGTTTCATGTTCTGAATGAATTTTAATGAAGCGTGTAGTAGAGTAGAGTAACTTATGACAGTGACCTTTCACCCAGTCTGGACTCTGCTTGTCAATGAGTGACAGGAAGCTGTGAATGTGACCTGCTGACTGTTCTGCTCTGAGCTGTGAGCGTCCAGCGATCGATACGATGAGATAGTGATGAAAGTCATTTATCACACAAACACAAACAATCATGAGACAACATCTGGATTCACTGCTTCTCTCAGCTTTATATGACAACATCTGGATTCACTCTTTATATGACAACATCTGGATTCAGTCTTTATATGACAACATCTGGATTCACTGCTTCTCTCAGCTTTACATGACAACATCTGGATTCACTGCTTCTCTCTCACTGCTACTCCCTTCCTTCCCTCCTTCCTCCCTCCTCCCTCCTTTCCTTCCTTCGTCCTCCCTTCCTTCCTTGACTCGAACACAACAGGAGGCTTAACAAACAATCTTCACATTTGAGAAACTGAACATGATCTGAATTCAGACTTAATATTAAACAGTTGAGATGCAGAAGACTCAATGATCTCGTCTTAACCCGGCGCCTACATTACCCACAATGCAACTCAACCTCTGTCAAGTCAGTCTGAGTTTGGGGTTTGTTATGATCGTATCAGTCTCAGAGGTGATTCTAGTGACATCATCAGTGACATCATCAGCTCACACTAAATTCTTTATGCTCCTTTAATCCAGCTGGAAACACACTGATGATTAAATACAGTCACACTGCTTCCTGACCCTTCCTGACCCTTCCTCACCCTAACCCTCACATGGGAACTGATGTTATTGTCTTAAGATGATGTTACGCTGCCTTCAACTATCAGACTCTCTGCTCTCTGCTTCCTGTCGCAGATCAGAGAGAGAAAGTTCAGACACGAAGGCAGAGTGAGATTCTTCCTCCACAGCAGAGACTAGGGCTGGGTATCGTTTAAAAAATGACAAAACCAGCACCAATCCAAGTACCCTTAAAGTGATACTGATACCAACTGAGTACTTCATTCGATACCCATTCCACATGTAGTGCTCTCTCTTTTATCCAGTGTAACAGGTGTGTAGCGTAGACTCACTTTAGAGCGTTTAGGAGGCTTAAAACGTTCCTTTGTGATAAAGCTTATAGTTCGGGCTGGTTCCAGCTCCTAGTTTATGCTGCTATAGGCTTAGACTGCCGGGGGACTTCCATGATGCTCTGGGCTCCTCTCTCCTCCTCCCTCTCTCTCTCTATCCATCCATCTATATCCATTAACATTCATGTACTATTAATGCTTCAATAACCTAAACTTCTTCCCCGGAGTTGTCTGTGCAGGTAATCTGGGCCTGTAGACGTCCGGGTGACAGATTCCAGTCCCAGACCTTCTAGCTTCATTGTTGATTTTCATTGTGCTTCTCTCCTCTATCCTTCCTTTCTCTCCTCTCAACCCCAACCGGTCGAGGCAGATGGCTGCTCAACTGCATAGTGCGCTAACTCAAACTCACCACCACAGATGTGTTGTAGCTGCTGTAGCAATGGGCCAATCACATGTTGTATTAAATTGAACAAAGCTTGCGTTGATTGGCTGTGAGCAAGCCCATACAAATAGGCCTATAGTCATACTTTCTAGTTCTGGGTGCAAAAAGGATGGATTGCAGGAGACGTTTCGATACTACTTGGTTTTGATTCATTTCGGTCGATACTTAAAAGGGTATTGAGTGCCGATACCCAGCCCTAGCAGAGACTGATAGAAACTCTCTAAAGATAGAAAATACCTGTTAGTGTAATGTTCTAACACCAAGACTGAACTCTATACTGGATCTCTCCAGCCTGACAAACCTGAACTATCACAATAAAACTCTGACAGATGTAATGGGAATTCTTAGTATTCATCTTCTCTGATCAAATGAGTAACTATGTCATATGATCGGGTGTATGTGTGTGTCATAATCTGGTGACCATGACACCACTTATATTACATGAAATGCTGATTGAGTGAACATCATGTATGTTATAATCTACTGACTAACCATTGTCCTGATTGTACACACATTATGACTATTGTGCTGACATTGTTCTGATGGTAGAACAAGGACTATTTCCTCTGCTCCGGGCTCGCTGTGCCCTCTCACGCTTGAGACAGCAAGGAGTCCGTCTGCAGACGACTGAATAAACTAGAGAAAGACAACGTACAGCTTTGTGCTTCTTGATAAATAAATATTGCCAGAACACAGACAACTTGCTCTCTGTGAAGTTATCTCTAAATGTTCAGTAAAACGTTTCGACATCCTAGTAATTACATCTGTTCCCGTATATGTCACATTGAATGTACTCTAAATATCAGAGTCCTTTCACATTTTAAACTGGGTTTTTATGAGCTTCAGAACTCAGAGATTTCACTTTTTGCATAATAATTCAACATTTTGGAAAACACACTTATTTGTCTTGTCTGACTGAGCGTTAGGTAGATTGGCATCGCTCTGATCTCTGCAGTCAGCAGCTGGTTAACTTTAACAGCTCTGCACAAAAACATCCATAAACTCCAGGAATGAGTAGCTGCAGCTCACTGATTAACACGTTTATCTCATCTGATGCAGAAATGTTTAAAAGTTATAGTCAAATTATTTCTGACTAACTTTCCATAAATCAGCACTTTGTTACTTTTACGTGTTAATTAGTGATTAACGTTAGCTACTAAGTGTTTGGTTCCTTTTTATTCAGGTTAGCTTTCATAAACCAGCATCTTGAACTGGTCAGTGATCATGAAACTGGTTAAACAGACTGGTGATCTCTCTGTAAACTGGTAAACTGTTCATATGATCAGTAAACTGGTTAGACTGGTTATCACTCATAAACCAGTAAGTCTGGTTTGTTCTCAGCAAACTGGTCACTTGAACTTGTCAGTTATTCATTCAAACTGGTTCCCAATAAACTGGTTGTTTAAACTGGTCAAGACATTACAATGCAAACTTAGCTGTTAATCAGCAAACTGCTAAATGAACATTTAAAATATTCAGCTAAAAGTTTAACTGGTCAAACTCAGTAAAACACTAACTGGGAATGTTAAACTGGTCCCTGTTCAGTGAACTGGTCTCACCGAGGTGCTGAGAGCCAGCGGCAGCAGGACGAACGGGCTGCAGACCAGGATGAAGATGCCTTTCATCCTCCAGACCTGCCGCAGCATTCTCACCCGCAGAGGAAGAACCGACATGGGTGACAGGGATGAAAATGATGATGACGATGAAGATGAAGATGAAGATGAAGATGAAAATGATGATGATGGAGAAAAAGTCTAAATACTCTCCGTCAGAGAAGAACTGCACCACTGAGACTCTGCTCTCTCTGCTCTCACTCTGTCTGCCGGCTTCTGTCTCTCCAACACATTTGTGATGCATTTCACGGTCTACACTAAATATTAACTTAATGTGAGTTACCACACACACACACACACACACACACACACACACACACACACACACACACACACACACACACCCTAACACGCGGTGTCCCTGCAGACTATCTAAACTTTCACCAGAGTAAACACAGAAGAGGAATCAGATCTCCTGTTTACGTCATGCTGAGCTCACCTGGTGTCCTCCTGCACTGAACCTGCACACACAGCAGATATTAACTATAAACTTGATATTCTTCACTTCTATGCTGATGATACACATCTATTAATGTTACTGAGAATGTTCAACAACTTCTTACTTTTTTATTCTGAAATGTTCATTCTGTCTTCTTAATTGTAGATGTTTCATGACATCTGTCCTACATATGATGTTCATATTTGACTATATTACAACAGCATGACAAATGATGACAAGATGTTGATACTGAATGTATGAGTTAAATGTTTATCTGATGTTATATCTGATATCTGATGTCATATTAAAATATCTCATTTTACAGTAAAGTCTGTGATGTTGCAGTAAATCATCTGCTGGTTGTGTTCAGACTCTGGCAGCACTCAGGTCAGACAAAGATCATGGTCTCAGCAGCACTCTGCTGTCAGAGTCCCCCCCCCCCCCCCCCCCCACACACACAAACACACACACACTGCAGAAACATTTAGCTTAATCCACTCCATAAAACTTTACTGTGTCCATCATCCAGGCAGAGATTAATGCAGCATCACTGTGAAACAGTTGAGTCGTATATGAAGGTCATTTCTAGCAGACAGAGTTGCTTTAAGCAACACATGAAGAAATCAGCTCAGTTTTTATCAGTTACTTAATGTATCAGGCCAAGTCACCTCCTTCCACCACATCTCACTCCAGCTCCGCCCCACGGTATATTTAGGCAGCCAGCTCAGCCAGCTCAGCCTTTTTCCCTTTCTGGAGAACAAAGTAGCTGGCTGAACTACACAATAGTTTAAGCTGTGTATTTGATGTAAGTCTCTTTGTTTCCATGTTATTAATCTGTTTAGTAATTATGATAAATGTATTGGAAGATTATTCCTACCTCTTTAGTTTGAGTAATGTTTAGATATATTTGGTTGATTGTTAGTTATTATTATGCATAAATCTGATCTATGATTTCCTGCCTTTTATTATTCAAGATACAAACCAGCTTGAATAATAAAATGGACTGGAACTGGATCCTCCTTGTTATGTGATTGTTGTTCTAACAAACAACCCATTGTGTTGATCTACTATCCTGTAGAACCAACAGTCCATCCTCACTAGTACAATATTTGACAGTATCAGACCAAGTCACATTTTCTAATGAAAGATTGATTTCTACTCAATTCAAAATGTTTTAGTCGTCCCTCAAGAGGTGAACAAGTTTTCAAACAAGTACACATACACAGTTCATTTAGACACTAAAACGTCTCATATTATGTCAGCAGTGCATTTATCAGTCATTATGAAACTCCTCCTAAAATCACTTACAGGACTCGACCATGTCTCTTTATTCAGAAAACCTTGGTCTCATAGACAGATAGATAGATAGAGAGTGGAGCAGAGAGATGGAAACAGACATGTAACCTGGTCACTACGCTACGAATCCCAACTTCACACCCATTGCTGTTATTGGCTGGAGGCAACAAACCCACTGACCAAAGGTTTACGCCCAGAAACGTCTCGAATAAATAACAAAGTTATAAGAGTATGCAAGCAGAGAGCAGAGTCTCCTTAAATACACACACTACCACACACTTCTAGTCCATCATAAGTGATGATTGAGATGGATTATTGTATATATGTTTGTTTTTTAGGAAAATCCTGCACAGTATTCCTTTAATAAGCAATAAGAATGTATTAGAGATGTTTGTAGTTGACTTTTCATTGATCTGATGTTGACTTTTACATTAAAATATCAAACAAAATGATGTCTGAATCATCAGCACGTGTTTAGATCAGTTTGTTCATTTTCAGATGAGTGATATGAGATCTGAATCAGCGCACTACAATTCTCTGTGTTTTATCCTTTGCTGCCCCCTGGTGGACACATACAGACCTGCATGATGAACCAGTGAACTTCAGATCATAGTCTGACTTCTGCTGAGTATCACATAGATCTGATTTAGGACTGTAAGAGACGACATCAAACAAATCCTAGTTTGTACTCCCGAAAACACTGAAAAGAGAAGAAGAAGAATCCAGTGATAAAGAATTTAAAGGTTAAAATAAAAGTTATATCAATAATATCTATATTTCTCATTATGAACAAGAAGTCCTTGAAAGTGCTGCTGGTCAAGTTGGTGACATCTGCTGGCCAACTCTGGGTACTGCAGTGGAGGGATTAAAAAAGCACAACCTCATAATAAATAGTGAGTTCAAGACAATGCGTACACGTATATAAGAAAAACACACTGCTGCAGATTTTCTATAGAATCGATTTTAATTGATAATTGATTCTGAATCAAATTGGCCACCAAGAATCAAAATCAAATTAAATAGTGAGAGAAGCTCTTCCTGAAGGTTTGGTGACTGAAGGCCAAGCAGCATTTTAGCATTAATTTGATTTCATTCTTACAAGAACTGAAGTTATCAAATAAAACCTACTTAACTCAAAATAAGGCAGATATGTACACATGTGTCCTATTAAAGATACATAGCCACAACTTCATTTAAAACGTCATTTTTAATAACATTTATTGAGATTGATGTTTAAGGTAAAAAGTCTTCCAGCTGCTCCAACTGACTGAAAGCTTCAACTTCAACTCTGTACGAATTAACTTCTTCTTCATTGAGTCATTCTGGTCTCAATCTCTAATCTCTACATTCAGGCTCTAATAAGTGTGCTGGTGGACTAATAGTAGTTTAGATTCCTGCCATGTGGGCGTTGATTGGCAGCTGTGACTGATAGTTAGCTCACCTGCTGCTCTCTGAGTTGGACTTTCTGAGCTTCTGTTTAAAGAATAAACAGAGATTCTTTCCACAGACGTGCAGTACTACTGTGTTTGTGGTTCAGAGCCTCACAGGATGCTGTCATGGTTCAGATGTGCATGAAGTACACAACCTTTCCTAATGTTGACTCTTCAACAACGTTTAATCAATACCAGGTGATACAAAGTCATACTAACTTGTGTTTTTTCAGTTTTTGACAGTCAGAATTTACACTAAATGTTTTATTTTGTCACTTTCGGCCAATGAGAGGTGCCTGAACCAATCATAGGGAAGGCTTACAGGGTTAGTCAGTGTGTCAGAGTGTGTAGTTGGCAAAATATTTGTTATTACTGGAAGTCAGGCAGCAGAGCATGTGGGAGGAGCTGGATCTTAAATCATGTTTTTCTTTGATCAGCACTGTGGACAGTACAGTCCTCCTCCCTTTTCCTTTACCTTTCCCTTGTATGAGAACCCTCAGTAATGTAATATGCTAGAAGTCCAGACGTATGCAGACACCAGGACATGATCCCTTTTTATTGACAGCTGATCATGTGTCAGATGTTCGTCTGAAACTCTGAACTCTTGAATGTTTGTTTGTTTGTGCTGATCTGAACGAGGATATCAACCCATGTAAATAAACAGATTCTTGAATTACACCGTGGGAGTTGTTAACCTTGTATTATGGAGGGTGGTGTGTGTGGGGTTTTTTTAAACAAAACTGGACTGATTCGGAGTGTGTCAGTGACTGTTCTGTGGTGAAAACATGTGGATCAAGGTGAACGAAGGACCCTGTTTGTTAGAGAGCTGCATTGTGGGGGCGTTCAGCTGCAACCCGGCGGTCAGGACAAGACAAATACACGCCCACACCTTCTGCTGAATGTATGTGCAGAGCGCCATGAAGGCACAAAGCTGGAGGACGATTCAGTGCACAAAGCAGCTGAAATACACTGTGAAACGACAGCCAATGAAAAACTAAACTAAGCTAAAGTGTCAGTTTAGTTTATTTTAGCTTTGTTGTGTGGTATAGTTTAATTATTTTTATTGTTCAGTTTAGTTTAGCATTGTAGTATAGCTTAGTTTAACTTAGCCTGGTTGTGTGCTTTAAATCTGGTTTGTGTAATTTGATTGTTTATTATAGTTTTGAAAAACAAAGCTATAATTCGCTTTATAGAGAAGATGTGTCTACCAACGTAAAGTCAATTATAAAATGTTGATTAAAAATAAATGATGAACATTTTAATCATAATATCATAATTATGACTATTAGGACATTGGAGTAAAATACATCTTGTTATTATACTATATTGTCATCACGGCTATAATGTAGATTATGCATTGCCCACTGGTGGTGAATCTGTGTTCATGTACCAGTACTGGGTATAACATGATGAGGTGTTGAGGTGAAAAATAAAAAATGAGGCCCTTAACAATATCGATAATAATGTTTATTTATCAAAAGCTAGACTTCTGGCATGTAAATAAATGTGATGTAAAGGCCATTAATCTATTCCCGTTACACCAGTGAAGGTCAAGCTCAACGTTACCTGCCAGCTGGCCAAGCAGCATAGGATCATCTGCCAGCTCCTCATCACTCATAGCAATGTGTCTTCGCCATATTTACAGTGTTTTAACATTTAACATTTAACATGTTATTAAATCATTGGAATTGGTGACGGATATCCTTTTAAGTAAAATAAATAATCATCAAATAAACTACACCTGCAATCAAAGTAAAGTCACTTGTTAGACTCTTTTTTGGCCCAGGTGTATTTGTAGAAATTGTGCAATAATATATAGGGTATACAATAATATGTGACCTTTAAAGGTGCAGTGTGTAGAGTTTAACAGCAACTAGCAGAAGGAACTTGGCAGAAATACAACATAATATAGGAATTGTTGTGTTTTCGTGACCCTAGAATAAGCCCTTTATATCTACATAGATACTTCTACAGTAGCCCAAAAATGACGAACCAAACATTGGTCTAGAGAGGACTTTTCATGTTTTTTGCAAGTTTTGTGGCCACTGTAGATTCTCTTACATGATTGGAAGAGGAGGGGCAATAAGTTGGTTACAATCTGCAACCTCACCTCTACATACCACTAAATCCCACATACTGGTCCTTTAACTTATATGTTTGACTACATTATGGTTGAGATAGTTGAGCCACCTTTAGTCATTTGTAAAGAGTCGTTTATTGTGTCATAGCATCTAACTTACTGGAACCTCTGGGAATAAATTAGCTCACTTTGAAAATGCTAATAAATGAAATTGATTGGCTGTAATCCTCTCAGATGGATTCACAGACTCATTTTTAGAGTGTGAGTTAACTCTACAAGGAGCCTTACTATAGTCAGTCTGTCTCTTTATTTTTACATGCTGTAGTGACTGCAGTGTTGATTATTAACCAACCAATAGGGGGGCGGCAGTTGTTGAGTCCAGGCACTACGCTGTCCAGCCTAGAGAGCACTGACCATACCTGGCTTTACTCTTATTTTATCCCTCTCTTCTGTTAATCCTTTTTGTTCCTCCACATCAGACACAGGCCAGGTAAGTTCAGACTATATTCGATTTCACCAAAAGCTTTTTCAACTGCATTCAGCGCTGCTAATCAGTTGCAGCGCTGATAAAATAATTTGGTTTAGTTTACAGACTGCTTTGAATTGCTCTCAGATGCAAGATGCAACATGATCCACGGTTGCAGTTTGTTTAAAGGAGCATGAAGTTGAGTCTTATCTTGTATGCAATGGTGGTAGATTCATATAGTTCATGGAGTTCAGTGTATTATGTGTTCTGTGTATTCAGCCAAAAAAGGCTTCTGAAACAGTAACCTTTAGTCATCTGGTAAACACAGCCGCCATATCTGAAACCTCAAGTGACTTTAAACATACTACATGGACACATACATAGACAGATACTATTTTAATGACAGCTTTCATCCATAGAAGCTGATGATGGTGTTGCTTAATAAGACTCTTTGGTCCAGAATAAAATAACTTGACAACTGTTGGATCAAGTATCATAAAATTTGGTACAAACACTCTTGACCCCCAGAGGAAGAAACTTTAACTCTAGCATCACCAGGTGGACAAAAGTACATTTGTTCCAACACTTCAGCAGCCGACCACATGATGCGAAATCCTCAGAGTCTATTACAGGTTTTTTCAATGTGTAAAAGTTTTTCTTCTCTATTGAACAAAATGGAAAGATAACAGAAGAGTGGAAATATTTAGTATTTTAGTGAAAACTTACAACTTGTATTGTAGGCTATCTACAAATTAAAGCTGTACTTTACAATAGTCAGTCAACTATTGAAATAAGGCACACTGATTCAGACTATAAAAAATGTGTTACATACAATTAAAGCAAGATAAAACACTAAAAGTTAAAATAACTGCCTTTCTTCATTGGTTTTTCGTGATGAATGTGTGGAAAAGTTTTGTTGTTTTATGACTGAAAATGCTACCATGCTAATATTAGCATGGTGAAATGCTAGGCTGTCCTTGTGAGCATGTCAGAGAAGAAATGTGGAATTTGGAGGACTTCACCACTGGATGCCTGAAACTCTCCAGTTGTAAAATACTCCTCCTGGTGACATCATGTTTGCTAGATATTTGTGTTCAGGTGGTCATCAGTTATTTCTACAGGCCTGAATATATTTATACGAAGGGCCATCACAGATAAAGATTATTGTCTATTTTGTATGTATTTGATATGTATTGCATGATTTGCATTTGTTTGCTGATTCCCAAAGTCTAATTTCCGTTACAGTTTCCATTTAGCTGACAATTGATCAGATCAATCAGTACATGAACCTGCTCACAGGTGCTACTGTCTTCCTTGCTGTTGATGATGTCTATGTGTTTTTCAGGCTGGTGGTTTGGAAATGAAGTTGTGTCTTCTTCTTCTTTTTCTTTGTCTCTGCCAACTGGGACTGACTGTAAGAAGAACCTCAGTCTTGTAAACTATTTCAGCACCAAAGAGGAATCCTTTATTTGCTGTTTGTTCTTGGTGTGACCTTATTCTTCACTTTCCTGTTTCCAGGAGGAGCCCAGTCCGACTCCAGGAGCTCCTGAGGTCTCTGGTCCAGTAGATAAAAAAAATGAGACGGAGGAGAGGGTTCACAGCTGTGGAGAAAGACAAGTGTTCAGCCCTGAGGAGAATCGGGCGATAGGAGGCGCCATAGAGCGACTGGGTTTACAGCTTCTAGAAAAGCTACCTATTGGTCCAAAGCAGCCAAATGTCGTCCTATCACCTCTCAGCCTGGCTTTTGCACTTGCACATCTCACCTTAGGTTAGTTAGAGGTTTCCTAAAATTGCTGTATAGAAGATAAAACCCTTTATCACCCAATAATGTTTGCATATAGAAAGCCACATGTTACAGAGGCTGCTTATGTTACACTGTCAACCATCAATTGTTCCTGCGTGTTCCTTCAAAACACTTTGTTCAGATATACTGTATATTTTCCCCTCAGGTGCTCGTAATGAAACAGAGAAGCTGCTGCTGAAAAGCCTTCATGCCCAAAGTCTGCCATGTTACCATCATATACTCGGAGGACTTGTACCTAATTTCAGCAACATGGATGTGGCATCACGCATGTACCTGAGACCAGGTGTGTGCTGAAGAGTGTTGAACAGGACTTTGTTTACAAAAAGTACAGTTATTCTTACATGACATCTCCATTTTTTCCTCTTTTCTTTCCATTTTCTATCTCTCAGGATTTGAAGTGAAATTATCTTTTGTTGAAGACTCTCTGGCCAGGTATACTCATGTCATAAACACACAGGTTGAATGCTTTTCAGCGGATTTTGAACATTGAACATTTGATGGAAATAAATAGTTTATTTCTCTGTACAGATACCGATCACAGCCCGTTCCCCTGACCTCTGTGGAGGAGGTCAATCATTGGGTGGGTAATGCCACCAATGGCCACATCCCCAACTTCCTGGAAAGGATTCCACATAACGTGGTGCTTATGCTCATCAACGCTGTGTACTTCAAAGGTGAACCATTGGATAAGCTGGTCCCCAGAGACTCCAAATTAATGCAGGTCCCCAAAAAGGGAGTAGGGGGCATTAGTGATCTAACCCACTTGACTGCTTTCTGCTATTGGCTGAATGGGAATTTTTATTTGAACAACTCAGAAAAATATGCAGATGGAGTTGTCCTTTAAGCTACTAATGCTTCCCTCTCGCTCTCCTCTGTGCTCATCAGGTGAATGGCAAACACGTTTTGACTCACAAGCAACCTCTAAGGGACTATTCTACCTGGACAACCAGAACTCAGTGTCAGTAGACATGATGAAGTCTTCCCAGTACCCACTCCGCCTGATGGATGATCCACAGCTGAAAGCACAGGTAATGGCCATGGGTACATTAGAGATGCTGAAGATATCATCCACTATCTTGGGCATAGCCAAGAAGCCATAAAGGCCTTCACATAGTAGGATCCCATCTTCACTCTCTCATGTAGACTTATCAGATGTCCCACTTAAACCATTGACCCAGTGTCCTGACAGTAATGCTCTTTAATGTGCTGTTATTGCAGTAATTGGATGAATCATTCATGTAGATCTCATTTGACTAAGTTTTAAGGCTACATCAACACCATGGATATCTCTTTCTCTTTACTGCATTGCATGTTTGTCTGAATTCCACACAGTATATGTAAGCAATGAAACACAATCATGCATTTTGATATACAAAAGCATGTGACGTAGAAGAGTGTAGAATTTACACCATGGTCACTTAACAAGGATTCTCAATTTAACCTTCGATTTACAGTCCAGCACTCTGCTGTGGTTGTGTGCTTTAGATCACAGATTCAGGCATCTGATCAGGACTCCTTCTGGCCATGTCCAATTCGGAGGTGATGCCCAGAATCATATCCAGTATAAACTTGATTATACATCAATCCACTTCCTGTTGCTTTGTCCTGTCTGATGGGGCACCGATCTGAACACAGAGTTGGCTCATGAGATTCCTTAATCTTAGATCCCATCTGACTTGGGTATGCCTTGGGATCCTGGAGGATGTACAAGATTTTTCAGTGACCATGGTTTAAATTTAGTCTAGTTTATCTCATTGCATTTCTTTTTCCTTTGCTTTCTTCCTTTTCCCTTTAACTACCATGTACTCCTATTGATTGTTTGTAGGGAGTTAGTCCATGACAGACCAAACACAAAGAAATAAAAATAAATTCCTCATCTCTCATCTAGGTTGCCAGTTTTCCCTTCAAGGGAAACACCAGCTTCTTAATCGTCATGCCTTTGCTGGGAAGAGGAAACGTCTCATCATTGCTTCCCAAACTGAACATCTCTGACCTTTACAGACGTCTACCTCAGGAGAAAACAATACAAGTCAACTTACCCAAGGTGAAGCTGCAGTACCGCCAGGAGCTCCAGGAAGCGCTCACCAGCATGGGTGAGAATATTCACAGGAACCAAAGAGGCATTTACCGCAAGCAACACATCACTTTCAAACAGCTTAAAGGCAAAACACACTGATCATGTTGGTAGCATCATCTAATATGACTCTACGACACACTAGAGGCAATATTCAAGCAGAAGTGTGAATGTGATAAAAAATTATGCTTTACTGGAGTGTCAGTGCCCTGATTCATTTCTCAATTAATAGATTAATTGTTTTAAGTCTATGAAATGTCAAGAAGTCTGAGCAGCAGTCATTATTATTTAATTTACAATATAAAGCAGCAAATCCCCATATTTAAGGAACTAATATATTTTTGGCATTTTTGCTCAAAAAATAACTGGAACAATTAATCAAATTAGTTTCTAGATAGATTAATCGACAAATCATTGCAGCTTTGATCTACACAGAGTATATTAGTAGCCCTCCTCACTTCTCTCTGTCTCTGGTTGTCTCTCAGGTCTCGGCTCTTTGTTTTCCGGTCCTGACCTCTCTGGGATCTCCGACCATCCTCTGAAGGTAACGGATGTTCGCCATGCCAGCACCATCGAACTAAGCGAGGAAGGCGCGGAGGCATCTGCCACCACTGCTATAACCTCCATGCGCTCCATCTCCCTCTTCTCCGTTAACTCCCCCTTCCTCTTTGCGCTGGTTGATGAGGCCTCCCACACCCCGCTCTTCATGGGCATTGTCACAAACCCCGCCCCCGACAACGACCCCATGCTCAATGATGATCCCCACATTAACAGCACCATGGGCGACCAACCCGCAATGGAGAGCGTAAGGAAAAGTGACATAAATAGTGAACTGACGTCATGCAGTGACACAGAGCAGGCAGAGGGCAGCAGCAGGCAGTCATGCAGCACCCCCACTGGTGAAAAGGAGCAGCTGCAGCCTGTAAATGGACTGGAGGGCAGCAGTGGGAAGAAGAAGACACAAGGAAATGAAACCTACACCAAACCAGACAACTCTGTACCTGATGTTTGAAATCTTACTTGTAAAAGGAATAATTAAACATTTTCAGATATGTGTTTATTTGCTTTCTTGCCGAGATTTAGATGAGAAAATCTAAACCACTCTCATGTCTGTCTGTTGGATAAATATGAAATTAGTGCCTGCAGCCAGTTAGCTTATCTTAGCATAAAAACAGGGGGAACAGCTAGCCTGGCTTTTTCTAAAGGTAACAAAATCTACTAGCTCACTAGACTGAGATAAAACAATGAAGGTTGCTGAATTTTGTGAATTTGAAGGATTCTTAGATACCAAAACACAGAAACAGGATTAAACAACTCTGGAAGTTTATCAAGCAATGACTACGAGACAAACAGAAGAGGAACAGAGTTTGTGTCACAATGTGATTGGTCAAAACGGCGTCTTGCATTAATGGCAAAAGTTGAGCCTGGTTTTACTTTTTTGCTGGATGACCCTGGCTGTTTTTGCCAGAGCCCTTAGTGTTCGTACCTCCACTGTGTTGCAGGACATGTTGTTATATCTTATCTGTTTAATCTGTAAAAAAAAAAACGTAAAAATGAGTTGTGGTTGTAGATTTATTCTTGTTTCTGTCCATTACTGTTATTAAATATCGGGATTTGATCAAAAATAAATAATTGTGGTGTCAGTTCTCCAGTCGGTGCCATTAAACCATTGCTGACAGTTTTCTGTGTTTCCACTGTTGGAAATGTGAATAAAAACAGGAGAGTGTAAATGTAGGAGGTGATGATGTGGAGTATTGTTGCTGCCAGAAACAGACATGAGGGTGATATCAAACATTTCATCTCATTCTTGGCAAAAAAGTGAATGAGTGCATTTCTCAAAATGTCAAACGGTTCCTTTGAAGCAGATTCAGATGTGCAGCAGAGGAGAGACACACGTTGCTCATAAGGCATTATATAGTTCAACATTAAAACTTACAAATGCACTGCAATTATAGAAGATGATGAGATTTGAGTTTTATATGAAAGAGTCTATTTAAAATACTAAAAACTCATAAATCAGCAGAGTCCTATTTTTATAATTTGACTGCAGGTTTACCATTATTGATTTATTAAACCTGTCAGGTGTTTTAAGACTAAAGCTTTATAGTTCTCACACAGAAATATTCTTTACAACACCTTGTGCATTATGATATTAAATGTTTTTTGTTTCTCTTCAGATGTTTTATCCACAGTGTGATGACTTTAATTTGATATTCTGTCAGGGAAAATAAAACTTTGACACAAACTGTTTTAATCTGTTTTGATGGAAAGAAAGTTTTTTAAAATCACAGTTTCACCACTTCACCACTGCTGTTTATTTTTAGCCAGTTAACACTTTTATGTTCACATAAACCAGAAAAATAATTTCACTTCTACATGCACTATACATACAAAATAACAAGAAATAACAAAATGTACAATCATTGTAAAAAAGCCCAATATAAAAACTATTTTAGCCCCGAGTTCAGCCTTCCAGGCAGATCCAGCTCTCAGATTATTTACAGAATTGGCACTCAACCATTGTCTTAAACTAATTCTTACAACTTTCAAACTGAACTCATTGATTGCTGGAGCTCGTTAGAGACACTGCCAATGAGGTAGGTGCTGCCTGAAAGACAAAGTTCAGGGCAAACAAACAAACAAACAAACAAACAAGAGTAGCTAATCTACCAGGCGGGGAGTTCCTGTCCTCTGAAAAGAAGCCAATGCGGAAGTAACTTAGAGCTGCATTCTATCAAAAGGCCACCAGGGGGCGACCGTCTCTATACAAGTCAATGGAGAATTCACCAACTTCTCACTTGATTTCTAACCTCAGTAAACGTTTTCAAAATGTGTTTATGGTCTCAATCGCTAGTTTAAAGCCTTCTTCAATGCAGTATGATGTTCATTTGTGAAATTTTGGCCTCCCTGATTTTATATTTGACGATAAAGCAGGCTACGTGGCTACGTTGTGATTGACAGGTTGATTGACAAATGTCCTTGAGATCCAGCCCTCGCAACCAATCGCAGCCTCCCCGCTCCGCCGTTGGTCTCGCCCATTCGTCTGTTCATGACTCCGCCTCATGCCCATATAAGTAGAATCCGTGTTCATTTTTTCCCAGCATGCACCTGAAATTTTCAAGATGGCGCTGCCTAGATTCGATACTATTGGCTTCCGAGCTTCCGAGCAGCAGTCCACAAACCAATGGGTGACGTCACGGATGTTACGTCCATTTCTTATATACAGTCTATGGTAGCTACAGAAGAGAATTTTCATGAATTCATGAAGGTCCTCTGGAGAGCTCCAAGGGTCCAAACAGTGGATGAAGGTTCCCTTTGAGACATCTAGAGGTCTTTAAGGGTCCTGGAGCCCTGAGGTTGGTGTCCTAATGTCTGGATGTATTAGTCCTAAAGAGGTTCCTAGTGATGGTCCAGTCTGTTATCCACTGGTCTCAGTAGTAGGACATATCCAGATGCTTTACTACAGTAAAAGTAACATTATACAGCAATGTAAAAAACTCCACTACAGTAAAAGTCCTGCAGTAAAATCAGCTTGATGCAGTTAAAGCAGTTACAGCAGCAGCTCTTCTCGGTACATCTGCACACAGTTTCCAGGCAGTTGGCAGGTTGGTTGTTCCAACACGTTTTCTGTCTGGCTGCAAACTTTCATTCATCTTCATTCAGCAGCTTCTCTTTTATTTGCGCGTCCCCGCGGCTCTCCTGGCAGCAACTGGACCTGCGCCGCTGTGGTCGTACGTGCACGGCCAGGGGCGCGCCTCAGCGGGGAGGAAACATCTGCACATAGAGTCTGAGAGACGTGGACCGTCCCGAGCAGAGGAGAGGTGAGTGCGCTTTTTGTGCGCTTTTACGCACAACTTTTCATTTAGCTTTTCACTTTAACTGCAGCAGTTTTATCTTGAGTGGAAATTTATTTACGGTTCATTTATTTCTGGATGATGTTGGAGCAGGGTTTGGGTTAGTCTGCTTTAGTGCAGGCTGCAACTTTGACCGAAACTAAGCTCCACAAATGTTTGATGATCCTGCAGAGAATCCAGAGTTTTGGTCTTTTGGCATTAAGATTAAAAAATAACTCACGGCTTCCGTACTGGATGAGATAAAGACAGTTTCATATTTAGTTCAGTTCAGATTTTTTTGTCCCTCAAAGGAAATGTGGCTTGCAGCTAAACAAACAACAACGTGGCTTACATCTGTTTATTAAACTTATAATAAATATGATCCAGTAAGAGCAACAGTCTAAGAAACAATCAGTTGACCCAGTTTAACTGATGAATGGTTTTCTCCAACACGCTGATTGTGTTTCCAGTCAGTGAACTTTCTCCACCTCAGCTCTGCTGCTGTGCCAACAAACACAGTCAGTCTGTTCCACTCAACAGTTTATATAATAGTTCTGATTTCACAGCAGGTCATTCCCCTGATCTCAACACTCATTAAACACACTTTTAATTTTATTGTTTTATTTTGTTTTTTTTAAGCATCTGACATGTTCATTAGTGTAATATCTGGTGTAATGTCTGCTACGATTCTATGAAATTCATAACGTTTGTGATTTCTGTCCTTCTGTAGTTTAGTTTGAAGGGTTTGGAAACACACACTTTTTAAATCACTGAGGTTATTTCAGGTTGTAATGACTTTGGTGCCAAGAACAACATTTCTCTGTTGAATAATTTCGGGTTTATGACCTGATGTGATATCAGATCAGCCAATGAAAAAACATTCCAGTGTGTTTTAGAGACAAGTTCCTGCAGGTAACATGTCTGCTGCTGAGTCAGCGGCTCGTCTTCAGTCTCCATCAGGTCTGTGCAAAGTTCACACGCATCAGATATGAAGAGAGGCAGAGCTGCTCAACATCCATCACTCACATCTGTAGCTTATAACGTTTCCTTCATGGAAAAGTACTGCAGTATTATAGTGATGTAGTATGCAGTATTACAGTAAAAGTACTGCAGTATTATAGTGATGTAGTATGCAGTATTACAGTAAAAGTACTGCAGTATTATAGTGATGTAGTATGCAGTATTACAGTAAAAGTACTGCAGTATTATAGTGATGTAGTATGCAGTATTACAGTAAAAGTACTGCAGTATTATAGTGATGTAGTATGCAGTATTACAGTAAAAGTACTGCAGTATTATAGTGATGTAGTATGCAGTATTACAGTAAAAGTACTGCAGTATTATAGTGATGTAGTATGCAGTATTACAGTAAAAGTACTGCAGTATTATGAGTGATGTAGTATGCAGTATTACAGTAAAAGTACTGCAGTATTATAGTGATGTAGTATGCAGTATTACAGTAAAAGTACTGCAGTATTATGAGTGATGTATGCAGTATTACAGTAAAAGTACTGCAGTATTATGAGTGATGTATGCAGTATTACAGTAAAAGTACTGCAGTATTATGAGTGATGTATGCAGTATTACAGTAAAAGTACTGCAGTATTATGAGTGATGTATGCAGTATTACAGTAAAAGTACTGCAGTATTATGAGTGATGTAGTATGCAGTATTACAGTATTATTGATAGTGAAGCATCAGTGTTAGAGCAGCATGTTAACAAGCTTTTAAAATACAACACATAGTTAAAGATGAAACCAGTCAGCAGTGTGTAGTCGGCTCACAGTTCAGATGTCTATGAGTTGTTAACAGCTAAACTTCTCACATGCTTTCATTTCAATAAATGTTCACAGGAGCAGGAGGATTTTAACTGTAACAGAGTAGTTTTACTTCTTCTACCACGACTCATGAACTGTTTAAAATCTACATATTCTGTTATGACAGAAAGAAAAGAACAGAAGCTCTGAGCAGAAGAGAAGAAAGAAATCACCATCTGGAGAAAGGAGTGTCTGGGTTTCCCATCAGGAGAGCGTGTGAGTGTGTTAGTGTGTGTGTGTGTGTGTGTGTGTGTGTGTGTGTGTGTGTGTGTGTGTGTGTGTGTGTGTGTGAGAGAGTGAGAGTGTGGTCTGAGGTTCAAATGACAGTCTTGTTTTGAAACCACTAGAACCAGGTCCAGATGTGTTTAGAAGAACAAAGACAGTCTGTGTGGATGTGAGACCTTTTTTCCTTTCTCTCTGTGTTTTAGACACAACGTGTGTTTCTATAAAAGACTTTTACTTAACATCTAACTCCAACTGAGCCTCAACAGCACTGACATTTTACTGTGGTGACGTGTTCCAGCTGCATGATTTTATGATGATAACTATAATTTCGCAATCATAACTTTCTCCATGATTACAAGAGAAACTGTTTTTCTACAGAAATCCTGGTTTAAGGCTGCAGAGATCTGGACTCAGACTACAGGAGATTATAATCTAAACTGATTCAGGATCAGGTTGCAACATGTACAGACGAAAGAGAAACTTCACAGATGTTCTTCTCTGTAATCCTAAACATGCACACAACAAGATTACACTATTATTTATTATGTTATATTATTAATCTTACTATAAACACGATCATACCAGAGGGATTACTGCACCACCTCATGTGTTCTCAGATATAAACTAAATGAGTTAGAAGGTTCAATGAATCTGCTTTGGACAGACAGACACTCACCAACGATAACTAACAGCTTCATTTTTAAGAAAAGCTGTGATGTGGTTTTTGTTTGAGTTGGTGGTCAGACTCAGAGCTTTCTGGTCTGCTCTGCTTAGCTTGACCTTTAGCTCATCCTTCTTCACATCAGAGTGAGAGTTCACTGTTTTTAGTCAGAGTAGCTCTCGATGGCAGAATGTATCATTGCTCCCAAAGGTTTTCTTCCGATATGCTCCGACTGATGTTTAACCAGCATTTATTTTCTTCTTTTAACCAGCAAGTACCCTGAAAACTAAAATGAAATACTCCTCACATCATCAGTGCAAAACATAAAGAGACTTCCAGCAGAAACTAAATGAAACACATACCGAGACCAGAAACACAGGAGTTATTACAGTCTCTTAATGTTGCTCTGTTTGTCTTTTTGAGCTCGTTATCTGTGATTGAGGTATTTGGTAGCTGTGATGTTGTAAGTTTGCTGAATGGTTTAAAGATTGTCTTTATATATTCATGTGTTTGTGTTTCCAGGATGAAGCGAACAACTTTCCTGCTGGTGTTTGGAGTCTTACTGAGCTTCTGTCGGGCTCAGGTATGAACAAAACCTCCTTTATTTCCTCCTATTTCCTTCTATATCCTTCTACAGCCTATATATGGACTGTTGCTATAGTTACCTGCAGTGCTTTAACTGTTAAACTCCACATTTAAATGCTCCAATTAGTGTAAAGTTCCTTCAGACTGGGTTTATGTCTTTTGGGGAGGTGGGGTGAAGGAAACATGCTGACACCAACATATAGGCATGTTTGGAAACCAGTAAAACCATCAGGAGACCCCATAAAAGTGGGCTGGTAATGGGCTGTTGTACTGTTAGCTACAGGTAGGTACTGTGTTCTCTCTTTGTAAGTCAATAAACTTTCATAAATCCAGAGAAAAAAATATTGGAGTATAACCAGCAGCTGACATTACAACAGAGTCCTTTCCTTGTTGTTTGTTTCTGTTGTCATGGTGACCAAACAGGCTGATATGTTGCTCTGAGCATGTCTCTATCTGTCAGATTAGAAAAACTTTATTACACAACATTTTAAAACGGAAAAACTCAGAGATCCACTTTAGAATATGAGGATGTTGTTCCAAGTTTAAATGACAGGAAGAGCAGTGAGTCAACTCTTAAAAACAGCCTTTCATTGTAGCTGTAATGATTATTACCTCACAATGAGCCTCATAAAGAGAGATTACATTAAAATCACTGAGCAGCAGGTAGCATTCCCACCACTCCTCCTCTTTCTTCTCCTACATTCTGTTATTTCGTGACGGTTAAAATGTCGTCAGTAACAATGGATCCACTCACACAGAGCACAGTAATGTTTATTTCTCTTCTGTCTCCATCTGTTCCAGTCGGAGACGGGAGGCGAGGAGACGGGCGGAGAGGAGGAACATGTGGAGCTCTTCACCACCCCTAGGACAAAGATGGGCGCCGCCGCCTCGGACTTCGGCTACAACCTGTTCCGCGCTCTGGCGAGCCGCGACGCAACGACTAACGTGTTCCTGTCCCCCATCAGTGTGTCTGCAGTGTTGACGCAGCTGTCCATGGGTGAAGACACAATCACACTACAAACTAAAACCAAAATGGTGTTTTGGCTTTGACCGTCATGGTGTGTACGAGCTCGTTGGCCAGACTGGTTGAAATGTATTTCAGGTGGTCAGCAGTGTCACATGACTAGTTTTGTTTCTCACATGCCTTCTTGGTGGTCAATCAATCAATCAATCAATCAATCAATCAATCAATCAATCTTTATTTGTATAGTGCCAAATCACAACAGAGTTATCTCAAGGCACTTTCCACATAGAGCAGGTCTAAACCGAACTCTTCAGGTTTTAACTTTAAAGAGACCCAACATTCCCACATGAGCAGCACTTGGTGACAGTGGAGAGAAAAAACTCCCTTTTAACAGGAAGAACCCTCAGAACCAGACTCAGAGTGGGAGAACATCTGCCTCGACCGGTTGGAGTAGAGAGGAGAGAGAGGAAGGAGAGGAGAGAGAAGCACATTGAAGGTCCAGGACTGGAATCTGTCATCCGGACGTCTACAGGCCCAGATTAGCTGTGAGACGAGAAAGCACAGACAACTCCGGGGAAGAAGTTTAGCTTATTGAATGCATTAATAGTACATGAATGTTAATGGATATAGATGGATGGATAGAGAGAGAGAGGGAGGAGGAGAGAGGAGCCCAGTGCATCATGGGAGTCCCCCGGCAGTCTAAGCCTATAGCAGCATAAACTAGGAGCTGGAACCAGCCCGAACTATAAGCTTTATCACAAAAGAACATGGTTTTAGTTCATTTTCTTTGCTTTGTCCCGCACGTTTTCCTCCTCTCACTTCTACTTTACTTTGTTCAGTCAATTTGAACCGAGACTGAAAAACTAGAACCATGCAGATGATTACGTTTTTATAGTTTACAGTATTGAAGAGTTCAGAACTAGCGAGATGTTTAAGGTGAATCCGAAGCTTAAAGCTAACCTTAAATATTTCATACACATGGATAGATAGATTAACTGTGCTAAAAACTTGCTCCCAACAAACAATAATTAGACAAAGCAGACACCACACATATAAAACACTCACTCACACACTACAACAGCCACAATAATAAATCATGATGAACATGTTGGATCTCAGCTAACTTGACCCTTCCTGACCCTCAGGAGGGTCTGAGCGTTCCCAGAGGCAGCTGTTCAGGGCCCTGAGGTACCACACCCTGCAGGACCCTCAGCTCCACAACACCCTGAAAGACCTGCTGGCCTCAGTGAAGGCGCCTGGGAAAGGCCTGAGCACCGCCGCTCGCATCTACCTGGCACGACGTGAGTTCATGTAGGGGTCGATGGGATGTAAAGATATGCAGAGTATATCATCATGTTATTATGTCTCTTTTCGACTACAATAAAGAGATTTGGACAAACATAGCTCATTAAGCCCAGCGGGAATTACTAAAAGAAATGTATTGCCTAGCACCAACCTAACAGAGATCAGCAGGATGGCAGCTCACCATTGGCCCCCTGTAGACAGATCACTCTCTTTAGCAGCCCCTGGTTGGTTGTTTGTTGGCATGCAACACAGAATAAAACACAGAGATTTAATGGAGATTTATGACAGTCAGGTTTAATGAAGCAGGTTTGTTATTGGAGCAGTTTATAAAAAGCTGGAACATTTAGTTTGGAGATTATAACCTGCACTAAACTATATGTTCAACATACACTCAACATGCACTTTATTAGGAACCCCTGTGCAATCTAATTAAATCCAGTACAACAGCTCTGCTATAAACTCTACTTTAACGAAGCTTGGAGTAAATTATATTGAAAAGGTGTTCCTAATATTTTACTCCTCTCGTGTCTGAAAATGTGTAAGCTTTAAGTAGAGTTTATGGCACAGCTGTTGGATTGCATTAGGCTGCACAGATGTACCTAATAAAGTGCTCACTGAGTGTAGAACTGATCTATTTCTGTATTCCAGTGACTCACATGTAATAGTATGTGAAAAGAAAACAGAAGGAAGTGTTAACAGAAGCTGCATCTGCCATTTTATACGGGTCTGTGTGAAGTCTTATGCCACTGTCTTACTGGAAATACAACCTTCAGTCAATACAATCTAGGTTTAAACTGTGTCTTAAAAGGTCCATTAGTTTCTCTGTTCCCATGTTCATTTGTGACTGTGATTAAACCCTCTATGTGCGACTGTCCTCAGGCCTTCGTTTGAAGCAGGACTTCTTCGGACTTGTGGAGCAGCAGTACGGCATTCGCCCCAAACCTCTGCTGGGAGGATCCAAGGATGTTAAAGAAATCAACGAATGGGTGTCTCAGGAGACGGGCGGTAAGGTCCAGCGCTTCCTGACCAAGCCCCTCCCCCGAAACTCTGGAGCGAACTCCGTTAGCGCCGCCTACTTTAAAGGTACGACGTTCTCAAAAAAACTTCTGACTGTAGAGTTTGAAAGAAAAGTTTGTTAGTTGGTATGTCTTGATTTGAAAATGCTGCCTTGGGTCAACCCTGATCTTTTATTATATAATTAGTTTTCTAATCATTTCAGTATGAAGCCAAGCATGGGTAAATGTCTGTTATTTATTTTTTTAGATATTTTATTGAACTTTTCCAACGTATGAATTTACTCATTTCAGATCATGACACCATACTGTAATATACCATAGACCTGATGCTAACATTGGTATGCACATTAAATAAGAAAGAAGACAAATGAAAGAAAAATAGATTCAAAATAGAAATCAAGAAGGTGAGAAAAGACTTCAGAGTTGAATAAATCCCCTTGTTGAGCCCCATGTTCATGTTTCCACACATGTCACTATTTCGTCTGTAAACAGGGAAATGGACAACACGGTTCAGTCAGAGTGGAACGTCAGAGAACTTCCAGTTGGATGGAAAAGCACCTGTCCGCATTCCCATGATGCAACAGGAGAACTACCCAATAAAAATGGGAGCGGACCCAGATTTGAGCTGCACGGTGAGTTCACTGGAACAACTACAAAAAAAGTCTAAAATTGGTTATACTTCATTACCCAGAAAACCCTGTGTGGTGATGTCACTAGAAACTGTCTGATTTCCTTTTTATGAAACTTTTATTTTTTGGCGTTTCCTCGTCCAGATCGCTCAATTCCAGATGCAGGACGATGTCAGCATGTTCGTGTTCCTGCCCGATGATGTGACGTCCAACATGACTCTGCTGGAGGAGAGTCTGACCGCTGAGTTCGTGCAGGACCTCTCCATGACGCTTCATCCTGCTCGGGTGACCCTCACTCTGCCCGCTCTGAAGTTCAGCTACACCACAGACCTGCTACCACTGCTCAGCGACCTCGGTGAGTCCAGGAGTCTAGATCAGTGTTCGTCAGTCCTGGTCCTTGCATGTTTTTAGAAGTTTCCCTCTTCCAACACATCTGAATGATAAGCTCTTTATCCACTCTGCAAAAGCCTGATGAACGACCCTTTTATTTGAATCAGGTGTGTTAGAGCAAACATCTGAGGACCAGGGCCAGAACTTAACAATACATAACTATATGGACTCATTCTTCACTTAAATCTTGTAAAGCTGTGCACATGCATGGTTTTGTTTTAGAAATCTCAGTCGTGGTAGAACTGGGCACGCACACACAAGTCTGATTTTAGCTCTAAATTCCACAGTTACATCTGGAAACGCTATTTGATGCTACATATTTTCAGGCCGTTAAGGGAAAGATATCAGACCACCCTGAAGATTCAAATCTGTGGATAAACTGATAAATCTTTTCTTCTTCCTGTTGTGTTCAACAAAGAAAAACAGTGAACATGTTCAGTCAGACATGATCCTCCTTGGTACTTAGTCACATCCTGGCAATGAAAAATAATCTACCAAATATTTAAATGCCAAATTGTTTTGGAGCCCTAATAAAAATACAGTCCAAAGATTTGCAGCCCTTACTGTGCTTTAAATATGAACTTTCAGTGAGAAAGTGAGAATGAGTATAACTAAAATACAAACTGGCTTGAAAAACATCAGTAAGCATGCTCTGGTAAATATCTCCTCTAAAAGGCTCGATCTTGACCAAAACAATTAAATATAAATGATGAATAAACACTTTATCACATTATATACCGAAAGCTACAAGATGTTAGAAGCTTAGACAGGAAGTCGAAGGTTATTTCCTGTGAAACTTATTTAGTTTTACATCAGTGTACCAATAACAGACACTAGGTGTCACTGTTTGAACGTACAATACTTTTAACATAACCTCCCTCCCTGCAGGTCTCTCTGAATGGCTAGCAGACACGGAGCTGGAGAAGATCTCGGCTCAGCCCGTCAAGCTCAGCACCATGAATCATAAGGTCGTCATGGAGATGGCGCCTGAAGGGAACCAGTATCCGAGCTCCACCTCAACACCGAGCCACCTGTCCTACCGAGTAGACCGGCCCTTCCTCTACCTGATCCGGGACGAAGCGTCGGGGGCGCTGCTCTTCATCGGCAGGGTGGTCAACCCCAAGGACCTGAGGATATAACACATTAACACACACACACACACATACACATACACACACACACACACACACACACACACACACACACACACACACACACACACACACACACACACACACACACACACACACACACACACACACACACACACACACACACACACACACACTCTTAGCAGGTCCTAGGAGGGAATTCAGGTGTTTGTGGAGCCAAAAGTACATACGTGATATTTGAGTTTGATTTGATTATACATGATTTTTTTTTACTTTTCATGTTGAAACACGTTAGCGTGATCATGTTAATCTGACAGGACGCTCAAACACCCTGAACCAAACCTCAACACAGGAATGCTTTTTACAAACCAAATATTGTCATTTTGTCAAAAGAAATAAACACAATGAAATGAAACATGCCTCTCTGTGCAGATTATTTCACTGGAGTGAGACTTCCTTACAACTACAGGTCAGATTACCATGACAGCTGAGGATAATCAACTCCAGATGGTTCATGCCCTCTGGTGCCACCCTAAGGCTTTCATTGCAAGTTCTTTATTCACTCTGTAGGAAAAACTGGATCATCATATTTGCAGGATTTATGTACAGTGGAAAAACCTTAGTCCAAATAGGAAAAGACTACAATACAAAAAGGAAGTTTTGTGACATTAGTGTGAACATCAGAAGTGCTTATGCGTAGACTGAGGCAGTTTTTCCAGACTTTGTGTGGAGAGCCCACAGTCTCCCCTGTGTTACTGGAAACCTTACATAATGCTGGAATGAGCCACATTACCCATTCACTACGGGGGAGATGTAGTTCGTCTTTACTACGTGGCTCAGAAGCAAAAACAGATGTTTGATTTTTAATAATAAACCACAAAGAATTTTAATTGTAAATGTAATTGTCTGATAAGTAAGTGCTTCTATCCGACTGCATTCTGTTATGGAGTGTAATGAACTTTGCAACCAGCAGGCGTCACTATCACACTTTTTATTCTTTAGACTCACTTAAAGGACGAGTTCACAGTTTTTCAAGTGTGCTTTAAAACAACAGTCAGAAACCCAAATGAACATCACATCTACTTTTTAATGACTGTGTGGAGTCGACACACTGTGATACAGTCCTCCATCTTTTAATAGTCAGTATGAACAGGAGGAATGATTACAGAGAGGAAAACCTCTTTCACTGCTCATAGGGACACATTTGAAAATGGTGAACTTGTTTTTAAACATTACATAACTCCTGAATCTTCAGACTTCTTGATAAGTAAAACCTGAGTTTCAGTACTGGCAATACAAATGAGTGTTTAGTTGACATCTTGCTTGTCACAGCTGTGTTTACAAACAAGAAGGAACATGCAGACACTGAAGCAGGGTTTATTTATGGTTTTTAATCACAGTAACAGATGAACTCAGATTTATACTTGACAACAGGAAAAACTTAACAAGCAAACAGCAGAAAGTGGCAGCAGATTCCAGACAATCAGCAACATGTGAGCAGGATCAGGAAAAGTCAGCTGCAAAGAATCAACAGTAAATGAACCTGGGCAGGTATGAATGTTGCTGAGGCTAATGAGACAACGAGAGGCAGGTGAGGATGATTTGGGAATGAGGAACTGGTCGGCAGGTGTTTTTTTTTCTACAAAAACAAAACAAAAAAACCCCCAAAAAGTTTTCAAATGTTGAATGTTGTCTGAACACAAGCAGCTGAACAAACACAACAATCAGCAATCTGACCACATTAGATTAATATCAGTAGTTTGAAAACCAGTAAGAACCTGACTGATATTCAGTTCCAGACTTCCATTAAAAACAACCTGAGACCGGTCAGATTCAGCGGTTAATCTGTGAAATTCAAACCAAGCAGCTTGAAATCTGGAAGCAGCTGCTGTCGTTTTAATTACTTCTCCACATGTGAAACTCGGGTCACATGACACGTCTCTCTCACATTCCCCAAAAAACTACTTTCTGCCAGAGACGATTTCTGGATTCTGTTCTTAGCAAGTTGACCACCATGATTCTTGCTTTTTATTCTTCTACAAAACAACAACCACATTTACTCTCATGCATCATCAGTGTTTAATGACATCTGGACACAAGACATCCAAAAAAGAGAACATCCGGTATTAAAATGAACAGAATGAAAGTTTTAAGAGTACAAATCGGATTAGCAAAGAATCTGAAGTGATTTTCATTTTCATTTTCTGTGTGTGTGTGTGTGTGTGTGTGTGTGTGTGTGTGTGTTTAGTGGGCCCATGTGGTCTTGATTTTCCACAGTTGGAGATTCCTGAGGTTTCTGAAAGGCTGCCCAGCAGAAAGTGAGCTGACAGAGAGGAAAACTGGAGACAAAAAGAGGCGAGATGAAGCCCACAGACTGGAAACTCTATAATCTAAAAGGAAATAAACATAAATCCTCTGTCTGCTTTAGTATATATTTATTTTAGCAAACCGGATTGAAGATGCAACTTCTTCATTTTAGCACAAAGACGAGATGAAGACCCTGACTTAAACCAGTCTTTATCCAATTAGTACAAACTGGTACTAGATTTTGATTTAAGAAGACATTTAGTAGCAGTGAATGAATGAAGCTCTGACCACAAATAAAAAGCTCAAAGTTTTTACTCACTGAAAACAAGCGAACAACAAATCCAGGTCTTGGTGGCGCCTCCCTTGTGTTCTTGGACATGATACTGTAATGACTTGTTTCTTGCTGCTGTCGCCAAATGCTGCTCATGGAGGAATGTTGGGTCTCTGTAAATTAAAGAGTCCAGTCTAGACTTGCTCTATGTAAAACTGATTTAAATTTGACTTAACCCTTACATAATATTTAGGGTAGAATTTGACCCATTTTGACTTTGACAGCTGTAAAAATACTCCAAAGGTCGTTCTTTTACCCTGAAACTTTTCCTGAAGTCGTCCAAATTTGACCCGTATCTATGTCCATGTGTTTTAGTGAAATGAATAGTTAATAGTTTTAATAAGATAGTAGTTATGAGGATGAAGACTGATGGCTCTAATGGTTCTACAATAAACCCCACACTTCCACAAAGCTCTGCTCATTTTACCTTTACATAGAAAATAACATTTAACCACCAAAAAGAGATGAAAACATGACTAATAAGAGACTTAAATTGACTAAAGAAGAGGACTAAGGAAGGAAGGAAGGAAGGATGGAAGGGATGAAGGAAGGAAGGAAGGAAGGAAGGATGGAAGGGAGGAAGGAAGGAAGGAAGGAAGGAAGGAAGGATGGAAGGGAGGAAGAAGGAAGGAAAGGAGGGAGGAAGGAAGGAAGGAAGGAAGGAAGGAAGGAAGGAAGGAAGGAAGGAAGGAAGGAAGGAAGGAAGGAAAGGAAAGGAGGAAGGGTGGAAGGAAAGAAAGCGAGAAGGAAGAAAGGAAGGAAAGATGGAAGGGAGGAAGAAGGAAGGAAAGGAGGGAGGAAGGAAGGAAGGAAGGAAGGAAAGGAAAGGAAAGGAGGAAGGGTGGAAGGAAAGAAAGAGAGAAGGAAGAAAGGAAGGAAAGATGGAAGGGAGGAAGAAGGAAGGAAAGGAGGGAGGAAGGAAGGAAGGAAGGAAGGAAGGAAGGAAGGAAGGAAAGATGGAAGGGAGGAAGGAAGGAAGGAAGGAAGGAAGGAAGGGTGGAAGGAAAGTAAAGGAGGAAGGGTGGAAGGAAAGAAAGAGAGAAGGAAGAAAGGAAGGAAAGATGGAAGGGAGGAAGAAGGAAGGAAAGGAGGAACAGCTGCCATCTAGTTACCATGGTAACGATGAGATGGAGTGACCAAAGAGACTCAAAACCACCAATAAAATAACATTTCCATCATTATGTCTATGTTATATTTTCATGTCTGAGGTAAAACATGATATTGTGTGATAGGAGCTGTTTAGTCTCTCTGCTCTCTGAAACATGAATCAAGGTTTAATCACATTTATTCATCAGTCAGATTATTGATTATTGATGCTGTCTAAACACATCTGTGCTTCAACATTTGGTATAAACACTTTTAATGAGGAGAATAAACTGTGAGCGTGTTTAATATTTAAGGGTTAAAGGGATCTGACTTTTTTTTTTTGTCGCTTTTGCCAAGAAATCTGTCCAAAAGTGGTAATATCTATGTATATATAGTCATCTAATGCATTAAAATAAAGGTTATAATCTACACAATGTTTCCATGTATTGATGGATCCTGGTTTTAACCTATCGGACACTTCACACCGACCAAAAATGCACAATAATTTAACTCTTCGAAGGATCTGAGTGAGGGTTTCGATAATCAAATAGCAGCCCCCCCAGCTCCCCCCTTCCTCTTAGCCTCAAAGCAAACTTACTCATAGACCGGGGAAGAAACCATAACACTGTATCCTCTCTGTGAAACCTAACTGAACTCTTTTTAAGAACTCTTCCAGAAGCACTAAGCACTTTAAAGAGGGCACTCTCCCCCACAGCGTCCCACAGCTGTTATCAGTCCTGTGGGACGCTGAGCAGTACCAGCATACCAGCGCCAACAACAACCTTCAAAGAAACAGCCACATATTTAACCCTTGTGTCATCCTCCCGGGTCAAATTTACCCCCCCCCCCCATCGCTCTTTTGACTGTTCCTTCTTTCCTTCCTTCTTCCTTTAATTTTTCCTTCCTTCTTCCCCTCCACCCTTCTTTCTTTGCTCCTCCTTCCATCCCTCCTTACTCCTTTCCTTTCTTTCCTCATTTCCTCCTTCCATCCCTCCATACTCCTTTCTTACCTTCCTTCCTTCTCTCCTAAATTCCTTCCTCTTTCCTTTCTTCCTTCCTTCTCTCCTAAATTCCTTCCTCTTTTCATCCTTACTCCTTTCCTTCTTTCCTCCTTTCCTGCCTCCCTCCGAACTCCTTACCTTCTCCTTACCTCCTGTCCTTCCTTCTGTCCTTCCTTGACCTGAGGACAACAGGAGGGTTAAACCTTAACCTCCTAACTCTCTGCAACCTACAAGCAGTGATCTCTGCAGTGGCACGAGTCAGCTGAAGACTGACCAAGTTCCACATTCTCAGCAGTTCTGCTTTCACTGGAAGTTTTCGTCACCACAGCACTGAAACAACATTTATTATAATGTTTAATCTGGGAATGATGGCAAGGGAAACATGAGTAATGAGTTAGGAGTGTAGGAGAGTGGCTCATAGATAACAAGCTTTCAGAACATTTGGGTCAAACAGAGTCAATCCTGTTTGGAACAAAGAAGAAGAAGCTGCCAAGAACAAGTAGGGTGAAAGTGTTTTGGAGTGAAACTGAAATTGAATCTTGATGATGTATCTCATGCATTAGAGCAGAGGTGTCAAACTCATTTTCATTCAAGGGCCACATACAGCCCAATTTTGTGGAGTTGGAGTTTTTTTTAAAGTATATTTTTTCGGGCTTTTTTGCCTTTAATGTACAGGACAGTGAAGATAGACAGGAAACAGGCAGAGAGAGGGGGAATGACACGCAGGCTAAGACCGTCTGACTTGGGATTCGAACCAGGGTCACATGCAACGAGGACTATAACCTCAACACGCTCAACCCCCACATACAGCCCAATTTGATCTTATGCGGGCCGGTCCATTAAAAGGAAGGAAGGAAGGAAGGAAGGAAAACGAGAGAAGAATGTAAGGAGAGATGCAAGAAAGGAAGGAAGGAAAGAATGAAGGAAGGAAGGACTCAAGGAAGGAAGGAAGGAAGGAAGGAAGACGAGAGAAGACAGGAAGGAAAGTGGGCCGAAATGGACTCCTCAGTGGGCCGGTTCTGGCCCACGGGCCGCATGTTTGACACCCCTGCATTAGAGTGATATCTGACCAGTCACTCAGTACAGCTCAGAGCAGATCAACAGACAATACTCAGTGGGACTATAACAGCAGGACCAGTGTGCCTCAGCATCTGCAGTGACACTGTTACTCTATCTATCAGACTGTCTCTGTACTTCGATGTTATCATTACTTATATTCAAATTGTGTTCACATGTTTTTGGATTTCAGGATTATATTGTTTAGTTTTGATTCATAAATAAATCATATATCATGACACAACGATGAGCATTTACAATATGATAGAAAACATTACAATCCTTAAACAACACTTTTATTAAATAGTTAAATGTCTGTGATTCAACCTCAACCAATCATTTTAATGTTGCTGTTTAAACTATTTTTTACTTTCAGTTATTTTCTGACAGCAGTTTGAATGCTGACTGTGACTCTATCAGTCTCCACCAGAGGGAGACAAACACTGCTGAGGTCTGAACCTCTACACATGTGTGGACCCTTAAAATAATGAATGTCTCAGCCTCTAAACGATAAAGGCATAGTTCAACATTCAGGATAACACACATTATTTTTGAGATATTCAGATTTTTATCAGTCTAACATCACCCGGAGAACTGACTAACAGTAACAGGTTTCATCATGTATGTTTTACAGAAATGTAAAAAATGTAGTTTGTGGTTTTAGAGGGAGATGCTTCTTCTGTTTAGTCATGCAGCAGTATGGCTCCAGAGATGTTGGTTCATCAATCCATCACTTTGGTTAAAGAATATTTTAGTCTATATTTTTAATAATGTTCCCTTTAATTACGTAAGTTTAGCATCCGTTTTTTCTCTAAAGTTTAACAGTTGGATGAATTGTCATGAAATTGGTTTTGGATATTTACGTCCCCCAGAGGATGAATTGTAATAACTTTCGTAATCCTCAGACTTTCCTCTAGCGCCATCATCTGGTCAAAAATATAATATGTCCAATACTTTGGTTTGTGACCAAACGACTGCGGCGCTAATGCCATTCCCATCAGCCTCAGCTGTACTTTGTGTTGAATGCTAAATACTGACACACTGAAGTACAAACACTATAGCTGCTATAGCATGTTAGCATTGCCTCACAGAGCTGCTAGCATGGTGGTAGATTCTTATACTTTTTCTAATTCTTCTTAATGCAGCACGTTGTATTTCACACATTCACTCTGTGTGACATTTAAAATCCCTCAATCTATGGAAACAAAAACACATCACCAACAGAAGCAAAAACTCACTTCTTCTTAATTTCGTTTTGACAGCAGACGTCATGTCCTCATGACAAAATAGATCATTAGACTAAAATGTTTCCTGTCAGCAACACTTCACTTCTGCAAGTGAAACTGTTTCACACTGCATCTTATCAAGCATTTTATTTATAAAACATGATGATGGTAAGTGTGTTCAGGGTGGTATTACTGGAACACCACATCATACTGACTGAAGATGAAATGAAACGAACTAGAAAGACAGATCTGGTAGGATCAGTGTTCTTTAAGATTATGCTGCTCAGATGTAAAAAGTCAATCTACAAATTACTGTTAAGATTTTGTAGATTGGACGGTTCACATCTCTGACAGCTTTAGAGCACTTAGTTCTGTTCACCAACTTTGGTTTCTTTAGTTTTTTAGTGGACTAGTAGGTAGTGTTGTAGTACTCGAGATCGGTCTTGGTCTCGAGACCATTGTTTGAGGTTCTTGGTCTTGTCTCGGTCTCGGACTGGGCAGACTCAGGATTTTTTAATGAGACCACCGCTGATAGGCTTTTTGTCCATGCCTAACTGATAAGAGTGAAAAAGGACCCTCTCAGAAACAGCTAATAACTTCAAATCATTGGCAGTGTAAAGATCTTGCTAGCTGCAGCTGCTGCCCGGTGTCAGTGTTTGTAGTCTCATTTATTTAAAAGCAAACTTAAATAAAAATAAAAATCACATTTTGATGTTTTGTTATGATTTTCCTTTGATATATATGGTCTTCGTCTTGGACTCGGGTTGGTGCGGTCTTGACTACAACCCTACTAGTAGATCTACAGTAGTTCTAGAAAGCCTGGCTGATATGTACTGATTATTTTTTGACAAGAAAAATGTCACTTTTTGGACCACCATGGATTTTGCTCCTTGTGGTCTCTAGATTGATCATAATTGGATGTAATTGACCATCTCAGAGCATGCGGTTTCTCTTTCTTTTCTTTCTGCTCTAGATTGGACGGTTCATGTCATTTACAGATTTAAAGTGCACAGTTTTGCTCCTGCAGTCTCTAGTTTGGAGCGTTCATACCTCTGATCACTTTAAAGTGTGCAGATTTACTCTTTGTCCACTTTGAGCTGGAATATTCACATCTCTGATTCACAGATTTACTCCCTGCCTGCTCTTGATTGGATGAATGCAGTTTGCCATCTGATTAAAAACCCAGATAAGAAATCTGCTTTCTGCAGGAGAAATCTATCTTTTTGGGAAATCTGTTGTTTGGCTGGAAATGGTGATAGGCAGCAGCACTGGTGTGGTGTGCTGCGATTTTTGTTTTTGACTTCTCTTATCGTCCATTTTTTTTACTGATATGATCAGATTAGGATTCCATCTCATTTTAATGCCTTTATACCACTTTTTGTGCAGACTTTGTGAATACCAGGAGATTTTCCATTATAGCCTCAAGCTCCTCCACAGCTCTGGTGTGGGCACTGTGGATCCCTCAGCAGAGAGATCACCTGGCTGGATCCTGATGAAGGGGATTGGAGCATCCCATCCCTGTGTCGGCAAGCTCCAGACTCTGAAGAGACAAGGTAACCGTTGGATACACCTTTCCACAGTGATCATTGCTGTGTCCAGTCACACAACAAAGATAAGAACGTTTCGGGCAAATGTCCAGTTCCTGATGGAGAATAACAAAGCTCGTTTTGTTGCTTTAATGGAAACATGGCTCAAGTAAAGTCCCAGCCCTATTAGAGGTTGTATCGTTAAAAATTAAAACGGCAGATATACTCTGAGCCAACAAACAATCCTCCACAGTTACTAAGTGATTACAGGCCTTTGGCACTTACATGTCTGCATCTTCTGAAACCTCTTGAGAAAACTGTGAAGGATGAGCCTCTAAATACAGGGCAGGATCATTTGGATCCACTTCAGTTTGCTTCACAGGTCTGACGGGAGTGTTGACGATGTGACCATTCACATATTTTAGCAGAAAGTTTAAGGAGCATATTTCTTCGTTCCAGCTGCCATTGGCCTTTTAAACAACACATTATAATATCATGTTGTATGTTATGTTGTACTCAGTGCTTTCCATACTCAATGTGTTTCGTTGTGTTTATGATTTTGTCTGATGGTTATGTGGTACAACTGTCAGTAAAAGAATTTGCCCCGCAGCGATAATTAAGATTTCTTTTATCCTTTCCTTGATCAGGGAAATCAGGTTTCTTTGATCCTGTTCATTTACACCATGGCCTGGTTAACATTGTAATGAAATAAATCTGCCTACTGCAGAAGAATCAGTGTAAGCTGGTCACATGAGAACATGCAAACACACACTCTGCTCTGTCAGTGACCTTGAATGTTTGGTACAAAGTTGTGTAAGAAATCAATGAGTATGACCCGACTCACAGCGTGTCGTGTTGCTGGGTTCATGAGTGGCGTTAAAGCGTAAAAACTTGAAATGACTGACAGTAGGAGCAGCTCACAAGTTTCAGCCTGCAACAGAAATGCAAGCAAGAGGTCTGTTCACAAACTGTCCCACATTCAGCATGAGCTTTCTTAATGACGATGACTTCAAGATGCTGCCTGGGCTTGTCTTTAGCTCCATTCCCTTCAGCAGAGAATGTTTTATATCAACACTGAGATTGTGAAATCTGTTTATTGTATTTGGCTTCAGTTTAAATATGTTCTGCCTGTGTGTGTCCAAGAAGAGCATAATAATGGGATTTTAAAATTTCATTTCAAATTTCAACATTCAGGACACACTGTACACCAGGGATCAGTAGGTTAAAGCATGGGTTCGGTTTGGTCCACATCATTTACTGTAACACTAACCTGCATGTTTTCAGTATGTTTTACTTGTTTCTTTTAAATTGATTAAACAAAAGGCTGTTAAGAAATTATGAGAGACAAACAAACACAGGAACAAGGACGGAGTGGTGCTAGTTAAGTAGTTTTGGGTTGGGAGTGATGAAGAGGAGAAGGATCTGGAGGTTGGAAGTAATTAAATGATCCTGGAACACATGAGAGGAGAGTGGGTAAAGTTCAGGGTTGATATGCTTGAAATGTGATGATAGATGGCAGGTGTGTTCAATGAGGGAGGAGATGAGCTGATTGGAGGCAGGTGTGGCAGGTAGAACGAGGACAAGAAGCCCTGCTTACACCACAACACTGGAGGATCTACAGGAGTGCCTCTAGAGCCGTAACAAAGGCAACTTATAACTGCTTATGTTTATCCGAGGGAAGATGTTTCCCATTAGCAGAGTTGGGGAGTGACTATTTCCATGTAACAGTGTTATGTAATTAAATTACAAATTAAATGTGTAATCTGTTCCAGTTACTGATGAGGATGTTGATGATTACAAAGAAGGTTACATCTGAGGTCAGACTTTTAAGATTTTTGCTCAGGAGGGTTTTTCCTCATTTTTTAATATTTAACATGGATATTATTGATCTCAGTTACTCATCTGCTACTTTATTAAACTTTATCGCCTTTCAAAGATCCTCAGTAAATTTGACCCGACGATGGCTTTACATGAAAAGTTAGATCACGATAATTATTACAGTTCATCCTCAAAACCCAAAATATCTCACACACACACACACACACACACACACTCTCTCTCTCTCTCTCACACACTCTCACACACTCACACTCACACTCTCTCACACACACACACACACACACACACACACACACACACACACACACACACACACACACACACACACACTTGGTAAGAAAAATACATTTTTAATCAGAAAGAAATCACACAGGTTTAAGACAGACAAAGCCCCAAAAAGTCCCCAAACATTTTTAAGTAGGTAGTTTTAGGACTTTGAGGTTCACATACTGAATTATTCACTTGATGCTGCACAGTGGCCTTCTGGAAAAGAATATTACAAAAAACATGTCAACATCTTTACATTTGATTAAAGTAATCATCCTTAAAATAATGACATTAAACCCCATATGGATATCATTCATGCTTGATGCACAAGCCATTCAATGCATTGCAATCAAAATGCAGCTTTTTATTTTTATTTATTTTTTTTAGAGTAAAGACTTACGAGTGTACAAAATCACAAAATTCAATAAAAAAACAAAGTGTTCACTGGAGGCTCAGATGAATGTTTCTGTGTTCTGCTTTGTTCCCAAGAAAAATAAAATACATCTCAAATATAAAATGTTTCGCTTTTAAATTCATGTAAACAAGAAATCACATGACTCCTCAGAGGTCAACACACTCAATCTGCTCTGAAATCTAAATGAAAACACTGATATATGTTCACAAAAATACATCCAGTGTTTTAAAAACGCCACTGAGCATGTGCTGGTGCACGGCTCTGTTACTACCACATTATCAGAAGCCATGAGGCAGTGATCTGTAGCACAGCAAGCTAACGAAGCTGTAAACAGACCCACGTTACTGCACATGCTCAGTAGCGTCTGCCTTACACAGAACTACTCTACAGAGACTGAAAATGTGATCACTGTTATTAGTCTTTAGAGTCGCTTCTTAACTAACTAACCAAACTCTGAAGATTAGATTCATTATGAAGAGTTTGGGAGTTTTGTGTTTTTAATTATTTTGGGGCAAAAGTAAAGGTACTTCATCTGTCACACATACTGTTTACAGTGAAATTCAGTCTCTGCATTGAACCCATCCTAAGTACTGGGAGCAGTGAGCAGTCACTGTGCAGGAGGACCAGCTCAGATCTATAGTGTTGTTTCTACTGCAGGAACATCGGGGTAATTGTCTCTCAACTGTTGCAGAATGATTAGGTCACCTCTAGACTCGGGCAGGTCCGATCAAGGTCCTACTCTGCAGTGGAGACACAACAGCAGTTCCTGTCATGTTCCCGACTTCTACATTTTACCTGGAACTTCCTTTATGGGAACAGGACTTATGTGAGCGCCTTTGTCACCAACAGGAGAATGAATCTATCACATGTTTTTTGACAATGGGAGGAAACCAAGCATGGGTAGAACATTCAAACTCCACATAGAAAGGCCCCAAGACCTTCTACCTGTGAGGCAACAGTGCTAACCACTGAGTCACCGTGCTGACTACATCAGTGGAAGAAGATATATCAGACTTTGATACACACACAATAGATGTTAGTAAGCCAGCTTCATGAAGAGTCTCCAGTCACAGTAGAAGCTCTTTGAGGCTGTACTAACACATCAGTGCTTTAAAGTGAATTGCTAACATCAGCATACTAACAGGCTGATGTTAGACAGGTATGACAGTATGCTACATTTCTTAATTAACAGCCAGCATGTCCATGTGGGCCCCACATGGGTTAAATGTGGGCTAGGTGGGTACTGAGTGGGCTTCAACTGGGCAAATGTTGTGAGTCCCACATGTGAAGCTCATGTGGGCTAAATGGGCCCATCTAAGGTCCATTCTGATTTCACTTAGACCCCATATGGGCAAACATGGGGCCTACATGAGTCTCACTCAGCTGGTCTGCACCTGAAACCCAGTCAGAACCCACTTGAAGCCCATATGGGCACACATAGTTGGGGTCACCATGGAAACTGTAGACAAACCCACTTGGGACCCATATTTGCAGCCAAAATGTAACCCTTATGGGCCCACATGGACCTGCTGGCTGGCACTGAACACAGTACAAGGTTCAGCTGAGAGGCCGAAGGGAATGTAATTAGTTATGCAGATATTTGGTGTTGCACACTTTAAATGTTTGACCTGATGCTGCTAGATGATGTTTTAGGATCTTCAAAGTTATTATTTTAGGGTTAGTCTGGACCAACCGACATCACCGTCCATACAGGTACGCTGTTAGTGTTGCTCAATTAAAATGGCTTCCACAGATCACAGTATCCTGACTGTATTCACATCAATACAGCCAAACTCATTGGAGCAGCATTTAGTGGAAATTAGAGTAACTGTAGCTTATTACACATAAGCATCAGATACAACAGTTAAAAGTGGAGGAGGATGTTGTTCAGGCTCACTGCTTCATATACAAAAAGCTTATATGTCACAATATATGGACCAGCTTATATACAAACACCAATGGTCCCCCTGGAAATGTTGTGTGTATTTGGATGTAAAAATTATATCAAAAGGTTTCTTAGCCTCATTATAGCGGCTGACACTCATCACACTGTGATGTCTCTCATCTCCTCGTTCGTCCGCCCTGCGTCTTTCTTTCTCTCTTCTTTCTTTCTCTGCGTCTTTCTTTCTCTCTCTCTTCTTTCTTTCTCTCTTCTTTCTTTCATGTCTTCAGGTCTTGATGCCCCTCGCTTCTTTTTCTTTAGCTGAAATGGCCTCCCCTTTTTTCTGCCCGTTCACCAGCTCGTAGCCTCCTTTGCTCCCTGCGTCTGTTTGGTCCTCACGCCACCCCCTC